>NC_054711.1:2782777-2803848 GCF_016097555.1 Gigantopelta aegis
TATATATGCACACCAAAAACGAATGTCCTTTTTAACGCTTTCAACAGGAGGTATTTAAGGACGCATGGTAATCCTTTCCCAAAAGCTTCCAGTGAATGAGCGGCTCAACTGAAACACGGACTCGAAATCCCGCGCTTTTGCGGACCAAAGCTAGCGGCAGAAGATCCGTATTTAAAGAGGACGTTTCGCCGCGAGAATAAAAAGATGCAATTCACCGGGCCGCTTAGCCGTGTTGTGTTTGTATTTAGTTATTTACTCTGTCTTGTTGAAGTTTGTTGTTTGATCACTAATCTCTTGGTACCGACTACAGTGTGTTCAAAAAGAAGGGGGGGGGGGGGGGGGTGGGGGGGGGGAGAAGAAAAAAGGTCGCCAGGTACAAACCAGCGGTGTAGAGGGCGCTGTGTGTTGTCAAGTCATTCGGTGTGAGGTTGGTAGGTGCTGGGTTCTTGGCCTAGTAAGTAGTACTATCTCCAACCATGGGTGGATTTTTGTTGTTTGTTTAACGAGAATATTGAATAACTCAATAACACAAAGGGACACACCCTAGTTTTTAAACACTACGACATATGTTGAATGAATGTTTAACGTCACCACATGAGCATATTGAGTTATTATTAATCCTCGGCTATTGGATGTCACACATTTGGTAATTATTACACGTAGTCTTCAGAGGAATGAATGAATGAATGTTTAACGATATAAAAATTCATGATTTAAATAAAAACACAGTGTAAAGAACTGTGCAAAAATACAAATATCACAGATAGATACTGACTTTTACTCAAAACTTTAATTGTATCCCGAAGAAAACAAGGGGATTTGTGCTGTATTGGCCATTCTCAAAGAGAATGTTACACCCATGCACCACGGTGAGGTTACAGCACGCACGGGGGCAAGCAGCTCAATTGTTTCCATTAGTATCACGAGATCTTTTATGTGCACTTTCCCGCAGGAAGGATAGCACATAGTAGCACGGATTTTGATATACCAGTCGTGGAACACTGGTTGGGACGGGAAAACCCCCAAAAGGTACGCCGGGGAGATTGGAGCCTATTAACCAATCACCTCAGGTGAGCGCCTCACCCCAGGGAGCCCACCGCCCCAACCCCACCCCCCCCCCCCACCCACAGTGGAGTCGCACATATCTTTAATTAGCCATTAGCGTTTCAATCATGATAATACATGATAATATTTTTATTATTTAATCATTTTAAAAATATCATAATTTTTCTTACCATAACACAATATTATTCAATATTCTTTAGAAATTTCAATCACGAGGTGTCCGAATGACGATTTACCATCATCGCTGATTTACGGAAATATCCGACCTACGAAAATTGTCATCATCGTTGATTTACGGAAACATCCGAACTACAAGAATGGTTAACATTGTGGGCATTTTACTTAGATGAATGAATGAATGGATAGATGGATGAATTAATTGGATTGCTGTCCGGATGCATGCATGCAAGCATAAATGAATGAATGAATGAATGAATGAATGAATGAATGAATGAATGAATGATGAATGAATGAATGGATGAATGAATGGATGATGGGAGGGGTGGATATATGGATGGATGGATGATGGATGGATGGATGGATGAATTAATGAATGGTGGGATGGATATATGGATGGATGAATGAAATGAATGAAAATAAAGGAAGGAAAGCGTAACGACACCCCGGCACACACATAAATAAATACATCGGCTACACTACTGCCTTTAAAGTGACAGACGCTAGTTTTTAAACACTACGACGTAAGTTTCACGATTTACTATTTTAAACATTTCCCACTTACTGATGCAGATCGTGTCCTGCGTGGCCGTGCACGTCTGCAGCATCTTTTGTTCGGACGAGCAGACGGAACAGTCAAAACAGCCGTCCGTGGCGCTCAGAACGTTCGAGAAGGTTCCGTTCAGGCACTGTCTGCAGCGCGTGTTTCTCTCGGGCGTGCACGCCTCATACGCGCCCCAGCCCGCGGGGCAAAGGTCACAGAGGTTACAATCCAGCGAATCGCGCGTGATGTAAGAATCCGACAGCGAATCACACTCGCATTGGGTGTCGTGCGTCACGTTGCACGCGCCCGTCACGTGCGCGCCTCTCCCGCACAGCGAGCAAGTGAAACACGGCTCGTGGTGGCTCAGAGACGGCGAGAACGTTTCGCTGTTCACGCACGGCTCGCATGTGGTGTCGTTCTCGGCGGAGGAACACTGGCGTACGGCTCCGTATCCCGGCTCGCACTGAGTACAGCAGACGTTGTTGTCCAGTTCGAACTCATGGGTTTGACACGCGCTCTTCACATCGTAGACGCAGACCTAAACAAAATATAAAAAATTATTATTATTATTATTATTCTTATTATTATTATTATTATCAAGATATTCTGTTAACATATTGTTTAGTTTTAAAGCTGAAACACTGAGCTTAGTTTGTTTTGTTTAACGACACCATTAGGACACACTGATTTATTAATAATCAGCTACTGGATATCAGACATTTGGTAATTAGAGAGGAAACCCGCAACATCTTTCTATTAGTAGCTAGGGATATTTTATATGTACCACCCCATACAGGATAGCACATACCACAGCTTTTGATATACTAGTCGTGGCGAACTGGATATAATTGTTTAAAAATTAAAGACACAAAACCTAAATTCCGTGTATGTTACAGTAGCACTTCAAGCTGAATTAACTAGCTGAAATATTCTGTTAACTTATTGTTTAGTTTTAAAGCTGAAACATCGAGTTTCCAGTCTGTTATTTAGAGACGGTCTAATGATCGATCAATCTAATTAAAATTAGCTCCACTATGACATGTGGATCTAACACCAGCCAGTTGGAGCTCATGTCCACCAATCAAAACCTTACTTGCAGAATCCTGCCAGTGATTTAAAAATAATTTGAAAACATTCCGAATTATCCTGAGGGTATACGATATGTTTCATGTGAATTACGAATGCCTTATTTAGACCAGTAGAACTAATTTTAATCGGATTGCTAAGAACACTGCGTAGTCCCCAATGTCCAGGTAACATTTCGTCTGTAAATAATAATTTAAATATTGACCAATCACACTTCGCCTTTATAACGTTTATTTGGGAGCATACAAATTCTAAAAAATATCGGGCGACGTCAGATTTTATTAGCGCGCCGCAGTACAGCGAAACCATACCAATACGTACGGGTGGGCGGTGGGTATGCAGTCTTCAATTTTACATTAAAATTTATTTATTTATTTATTTATAAAAAAAACCCTAACTAAATCAGTTTTCAGTTTTACATTACAAATTATTTATTTTATAAAATAAAACATATTTTAAGGCATTCGTAATTCACACGAAACATGTCGTATACCCTCAGGATAATTCGGAATGTTTTCAAATTATTTTTAAATCACTGGCATGATTCTGCAAGTAAGGTTTTGATTGGTGGACATGAGCTCCAACTGGCTGGTGTTAGATCCACATGTAATAGTGGAGCTAATTTTAATTAGATTGATCGATCGATTATAATCGAACACTGATCGATTTGGCTCGACCGATGTGATGATCAATGATTAAAAACCCAAAATCGATTCTGTGGGAAATCGGTAAAGGTGCACACCCTAGTTTTCACCTGTAAAAAACATGGACACAAAGTTTAGTTAATTTACAAACCTGTAACTCATTTGGATAAAGTTACAACAGAGTGAAAGATGAGTCTGTGACGTTAAAACAGGAAATATCCTTAAAAATAGACAATAAACGGCTACTTCTCAAATGCACGTGCGTTTTTGAAAATATGAAAAATGCATTTTTTGGTATTAGAAACACCAGGATGACCAAAAACACTTCGGCTCTAATAGTGAAAAATATGATGCGGTGTTTAAAAACTAGGATCTGTTCCTTTAAATGTAATCGTTCCCACATTTCAGATGATAGAACTGATGTAAATATGCTGGACTTTGGGTTTGTTTCCACGTGTGCATAAAGAAGAAAAAACGTATTAAATATAAAGTAGCCATTTATAGCGAGTATTCAAACCAGGGCACCACAACTGGTCAAAGGCCGTGGTATGTGCTTTCCTGTCTGTAGTAAAGTGCATATAACACATTCCTTACTGCATTAGGAAAACTGTAGCGGGTTTCCTCTGATGACTACGTGTCAGAATTACGAAATGTTTGACATCCTTTAGCCGATGATTAAGTAATCGATGTGCACCAGTGGTGTCGTTAAACCAAACAAACAAACAAACTTCTTATAGCGAGCACACATGACAATAGGTGGGTGGTGCTTATAATTCAAGTCCTTCTTATGTTCATATAATTCTAACCGATTGTGTAATCGATAGTTGATCGGTTGGTGCAAAATGATTATAACCGATGATCGATGGTGGAATTCCGACCGATTCTCAACACGTGTTTATTAAATCATTTACTCTTTTTTTTAAAGTTTGTTTTCTTTAACGACACCACTGAAACACATTGATTAATTTAATTAATTCGTCGTCTATTGGACAGAGAGAGAGAGGAGAGAGAGAGGAGAGAGAGTAGAGGAGAGAGAGAGAGAGAGAGAGAGAGAGAGAGCGAGAGAGAGACAGACAGGACAGACCGACATGAACAGATAGACAGACGAACAGACAGACAGACCACTTTCTTTTTTTTACGTTTCACCTTTTGTATCAGATTAAAAATAAAAACAAGAGTTCAACGATAATAATACAATAATACAGCAGAAAGAGAACACAAGCCACTCCTATGGAGTATGGGGGAGGGAGGGGGGGACTTTAAAAAAAAAAAAAAAAAAAAACAAAAAAAAAAAAAAAAACAAAAAAAAAAAATCTATCAAAAATCAATTCGAAGTATTGCTATTTAACCAGAAGTAAAAATATCTTTGACGGCGTACTAAAATACGATGGCAACTTTAGGCTGTAATTTTTCTAACAATATCCGAGTGGGCTAAAAAGTAATGACATGTTTTCTTTATAATCTAAAAGGTTATTAAAGTTTACTACAGCAGCTACTGCCTTTTAAAAAAATATCTACTCTAATTTCATCATAAAGAGGACAGTGAAATAGAACATGTTGTTCAGATTCTACGTAACTAAGACAGTTAAAACATGTTCTTTTGTGAATCTCCAAATGTTCATATCTACCCGTTTCTAACCTTACAGGCGCGGTACCATTACAAAACATTGATAGCGCACGTCGATGTGACTTAGGCATAGGCGTAGTAACATAAAATTCAGTGGTAAAACCATGTTTAAAAGGCCTATAAGTACGGTAATTCTGACTCGTAGGCCTATAGTCTTCATAGGAACTCCCCAGTATTTTTCCATTAGCGCAGGATTTTTTTAATATGCACTTTCTCACAGACAGGACAGCACATACCACGGTCTTTGCTACACAAGCAGTAGGGTCATTTAGAATTGATCATCCACTTTATTTATCTGTGTTTTTCATACTGCCATTTACTTAGGCCATGCAATAATGCATTAAAAAGAAAAAAACCTGTCTGGACAAACTTGGAGAGAGAGAGAGAGAGAGATTGAGAGAGAGGAGAGGAGAGTTGAGATGAGCGAGAAGGAGAGAGAGGAGAGAGAGCAGACAGAACAGACAGACAGACAGACAAGACAGACAGACCTACAGAACAGACAGACAGACAGACATGAATAGATACAAGCATATATTACACACAGATAAAGCGATAGAGAGAAAGACCGCCATTTACAATACGTTTAGAAAGTGTATGGAAAAACCAAATTATAAGTAACATAACCAGTGGAAAACAGGACAGGATTGTTATGACAAGTAGGGCCTAATAATTGGTGTGTAAAAACATTCGCCTCAATAGCCCTAATTCTCTCCACACTGCCATAAAGACATAACGTTAAATAACCTGGTACACTTTAAACTAACATCAACACCAACCACCGAATGGCGATACAAACTGCCTAGGGTTAGGTATATCTACAAAAGAATAAAAACCCAATTTTCGTCAATTACATCGGCTTTCTAGCGACCGCAAAACGTTTCAGTCAAAAAATCTACGTCACTTTCTATACTTTAAATAGGCCGAACAAACAGCTGCCCCGCAATCCGTCCGTTATTCACGTTTCCGTGAAGAAGTCATTTGCAGCTCTTGCGCTGCGCCCCGAGGCCGGAGTGTTGTTCGTTGTTTCGTACATGTTCTGTATTCGTGTTGCTGTCGGTTTAAACAAACAGTACGCTGGGCGTCTGAACAACCTCCCACACTGAGTAGCTTGCAAGGTGATTTCGGGTAACAATAGCTTTAGGGGGATTTATTTCGTTTCAGTCAAGCTGGGAACAATTATTTCCAGAGACCTCGGAGGTAAACAGCATGCGATCGATTCGGACGCGGGCCCCCATGTCTTGTCCGGCTGTTAGTAGGTTAGCCTCCGTCGTTGGTGACGTAGGGTTAAGACTGCTACATACTGGGTTCGCGTCCTGCCACCGGCTTTCATGGTGCGGTTCTTAAGTTATCGGATTTAAGGATGGTAGGTACAGAGTTCACATCCCAGTACTATAGCCCAGTGGGTCCACCGACGGGGATCGATCCTAGACCGACTGCGTATCAAGCAAGCGCTATATATATGCACAGAGGGGGGGAGGGAGGCGAGAGGAGGGGAGGGAGAGAGGGACAGGGAGAGAGGGGGGCAGGAGAAAGGGGAGGGTAGGGAGGGGGTGCCTGTTGTACAGACAGATTCAGATTCAAAGAGAAAAAATAAACTAATCAGGGGTGCGTATCCCCAGCACCCTCCCCTGGATCCTGCGCTGGGTACAATGTTAGTCCGCGATGACGTCTAGGCGGCCACATTCTCACCCCACGCGACTTGGGGTCGCCGAAATTTCCGTTGAACACACACCGAGACAAACTGTGACGTAGTACCGCGGAGACCGGCAAAACTTCGGCCGCAAAATCTTTAAAACCAACTCGACATCTTTTCAATGATACAGATAGAAATCGGATCAGCCGCGTGAACCTTCTTGACAAACAGTAGAAGAGTGCTGTGTCAGGGATGGGGGGAAGGGAGGGTTGCAAAGAAAAAGAGCAATAAATAGATAGATAGATCCAGAGCGAGAGAGATAGAAGGACGAGAGTGAGAGAGAGAGAGAGAGAGAGAGAGAGGAGAGAGAGAGAGAGAGATAGAGAGAGAGAGCAGATATAATGAGAGGGGGGGGGGGGGGGGGGGGAGAGAGAGAGAGAAGATAGATATAATGAAGAAAGAGAGAGAGGAGATATAATTAGAGAGAGGGAATATATAATGAGAGAGAGAGAGAGAGAGGAGATATAATGAGAAAGAGAGAGATAAGATATAATTAGAGGGATATATAATGTGTGTGTGAGAGAGAGAGAGAGAGAGAGAGAGAGAGAGAGAGAGAGAGAGAGAGAGAGAGAGAGAGAGAGAGGGGGAGGGAGGAGAGAGGGAGGGGAGAGAGAGATATAATTAGAGGGGGGAGAAATCAATTTAGAATAAGAGAGAGGGAGATATACTTTAGAGAGAGGTAATTATAATTTCGACAGAGAATGTGAAGATATTAGGCAGGGGAGATTAGAATTACAGAGGAGATGGGGTATATGAAGAAATAAGAGATAGAGTGAGAGAGAGAGAGAGAGAGAGAGAGAGAGAAAGAGAGCGAGCAGATATAATTAGAGAGAGGGGGAGAAATCATTAGAGAGAGAGAGGGGAAATATAATTAGAGAGGGGGCATATAATTAGTGAGAGAGAGAGAGAGAGAGAGAGAGAGAGAGAGAGAGAGAGAGAGAGAGAGACCGACAGAGACAGTAAAAGTAAAATAAAGTGAGCGAGAAAAACCCAACAGACGACGAGAGAGTGAGGAGACAGAAAGCGATAATTTCAACTCGATATTTTTACTAAATTACAGCAAGGATCTTTTTATACACTCTCCCCTAGACAGGAAAGAACGTACCACGTCGTTTGAAATAGCAGTCATAGAACTGGTTGGAACGGGGAAAACCAATGCGACCACCAAGAGCGACCGATCCTACAACCCTTCGCACGTCGGACAAGAGGTTCTATCAATGATCGTTTTACGTGCACTTTCCCACAGACAGGACAACGCAGCAGTCGTGCTGCACTGGTTGTGTGTGTGTGGGGGGGGGGGGGGGGGGGGGGGGGGGGGAGAGGAATGTTTTATTTATTAATGACGAACATTTTTAAATTACGGCTTTATGGCGTCGGAGGTTGAAAGATCACATCTCTGTTCGCTTCATCGATCGAGCGCTGGTATGTTAACGGTCGTGGTATGTGTTGTCCTGTCTGTGGGAAAGTGGATATAAAAAATCCTTTGCTACTAATGCAAACATTTTGTGGGTGTTCTTTAAGAGTCTAAGACTACGTGCCAAAAGTGTCGAAATGTCTGACATCCAATAGACGATGATTGATAAATCATTGCTAATAATTTATAAATAATTGTACTTTTTTGTAGTGCTCTATAAACTAAGATAAACTCTAACTTTGTGTCAAGTGTCATATGCAAAAAGATATTACATCAATTCAAAGGCTGTACAATCACCCCACGACTCCCCCACCCCCACCCCCTGTACCTCACAACATAAAAGTAAAAGGGGCGCGCCGTAGCCTAAAATAAATCTGACGAATAAAGAATTCGTTCAACGTGCCCTCTGCGACTGCAGCGCATTCGGTCCGTCACCAAATCCGGACTTCGCCGAAGTGTTGACTTTTCGGCGGATCACGGAGTGCGCGCTTTTTCGTCGACCGTGACCCCAGCTATAGTGGAGTATTGACAGGAGTTTTTGGAGATTACGCTGCATCGCTAGGAACATCAAAGGTGGTATAAATACAAGACTTGGACCGGGAGCCTCCCCATGGAGGGCATGGAAGTACTCGCGTTATCCGTCAACTCACGACGTTTTACGAGATCTTTTCGGCTTAAAAACGGAGTACCGCGTGTTTGGGTTTGGGTTGGAGTTTTTTTTAAGTGTTACAAGATTTCTCAGTGCAAGTTGTTCTGTCATTATTTTGGCTGCCATTTTAGGAGCACAGACATAAAAGATAGAAACAAGAGGGATGGGGTGTAGTTCAGTGGTAGTGCGTTCGTTTGAGATGTGACGGTTAGCAGGATCGATCGCCATCGATGGAACTTGGGTTTTTACCCCCCGCCCCCGTACCAATTAGTGCCCCATGATTGGTGCACCTATGATCGAGGTCTGAACGGTCGGTCGCGTAGACCTATGTGTCTCCCTCTCTTTCTGTCAGCAATGACCAGGCCGGTGGGCTGTAGCCCGTACCGGAATGGGAACCAAGTACCTACCAGTTTTATGGTCAAAAGTTGACACCACTAGAGCACATTGATTAATTAATCATCGGCTATTCGGTGTCAAACATTTGGTCATTCTAATACGTAGTATTCAGTTTAAAGTTTGTTTTGTTTAACGACACCACTAGAGCACCTTGATTAATTAATCATCGGCTATTGGATGTCAAACATTAATACCCATCGTGTAACCATCCATATGAATTCGTAGTACTAATATCTGTACTGTGGTACAGTATCAGCTCGTCGTTGCCTTTTGACTGCACACATTGACAAACATGTAATAGGGCAATTAACTAGAGCCGGGTGAGTGAGTGCTCCGTAAGGCTCAATGGGTAGGTGTAAACCACTTGCACCGACCAGTGATCCATAACTGGTTCAACAAAGGCCATGGTTTGTGCTATCCTGCCTGTGGGAAGCGCAAATAAAAGATCCCTTGCTGCCAATCGGAAGAGTAGCCCATGTAATGGCGACAGCGGGTTTCCTCTCAAAATCTGTGTGGTCCTTTACCATATGTCTGACGCCATATAACCGTAAATAAAATGTGTTGAGTGCGTCGTTAAATAAAACATTTCTTTCTTTCTTTCGTAATGGTAAATACCAAGTTGTCCCACTACGTAGAATTCATTTTAGGATCATTTATACAAGTTTATCTAACTCCCTGGGTCATAACCGTTCTGACACATAGGCTTTAGAGATAAGTTGCTACATTTTTCTATTTGTAGCTAGGGCTTTTTATATGCGTTTTCTCTACAGACAAGACATCACATACCACGGTATTTGATATACTAGTCGTGGGGGACTGGTTGGGATGGGAATGCAGACGCGGATTCAGGATTTCTGAAATGGGGTGTGGGGGTGTGTGTGTCCAAATGTGATGACTGATCTCTCCTTTTACACAACAGTTAATATAATCACGTTTCCCCTTAAAGGTTGTGGTCGGTTTTCAAAAGGGGGGGTCCCAACCCTTGGATCTCCCCCACCCCTGGATCCGCTACTGCAATGGGGATGTTCTACCCAAGCACGTCAAGCGAGCGTACTACCGACTGAGATCATTCCAGCCTTTTTAAGGCCAACTTCAGTTACACACGTACATAACGACCTCGCTTAGACATGTATGACATAATGTTCTGTGCTATCAAGGGCGGGTCCTGAAAAACATTTGAGGGGGAGGGGAACCAATGGAAAAGGGCACATAGACCAACTCGTGAAAAAGGAAACCCAATGAACTTTTTTGTTTAAAAGACCATAGAAAGTTAGAAGTTTATTTTGTTTAACCACACCACTAAAGCACATATGCACCATCCCACAGACTGGATAGCACATACCACACGGCCTTTGATATACCAGTCGTGGTGCACTGGCTGGGACGAGAAATAGTCCCTGCCCCAATAGACCATAAAAAGACACTTTACATCAATATATTAAGGGGGTGGGTCCCACTGCCACCCCCTCCTCCATCGGAATTGCCTCTAACTAATATCAATATTCATGAATCCAACCTGCACTGGTGGTCGTGTTTATCTAATAGGTACAATAACAATTCTGACAAAACAGGCGAAACTGGAAACATTACAGTAATTTATCCACTTTGTAACAATAGTCACGCAAAAACATAAATAGTAAGATGAAAGAGTTGGGAATCAACAAAGACATTCTACTACAATGACAATGGACCACATCCCATATGGTGGCAGCCGGTGGGGTGTTATTGAAGTCGGTGTCTAGTGACAGATGCGCTAAAGTGCTTTCTGTCTGGGTGACAAATGTACGAAACGAAAACAAAAGAAGTAGCATGTAATGCCCGCCATCCCATTGGCGCACCCTAGCTAATGAGTACACTTTGTGACCGCAGTAATTTAAAGATTAGACGTAAGTAATTTAAAGATTATGGTATACATAATTAATACTTGAGTGTCGGATTACGTCATTATTTAGAATCATATGAACATAAATTATCTTGATGTTGTTTTGTCGATGTTAAAGCAAACGAAACGTTGATTCTGTTTTCTACAACCACCTGTCTTAATACGTCAAACAAATGTTATACGAGTCAGAATGAAGGTGCACTGGCTGGGACGAGAAATAGTCCACTATCCCAATAGACCATAAAAAGACACTTTACATTAATATATTAAGGGGGTGGGTCCCACTGCCACCCACTCCTCCATCGGAATTGCCTCTAACTAATATCAATATTCATGAATCCAACCTGCACTGGTGGTCGTGTTTATCTAATAGGTACAATAACAATTCTGACAAAACAGGCGAAACTGGAAACATTACAGTAATTTATCCACTTTGTAACAATGGTCACGCAAAAACATAAATAGTAAGATGAAAGAGTTGGGAATCAAGGAAGGGAAGGAATGTTTAACGACACCCACGTACGTAACATTTATCAGTTATTGCGTGTCAGACAATGGTAATTAAATGAATAAATCGATGATCAATATGAATATAGAAATGCAAAGGTTCCGAGTCCGTTAGATACGTCTTGTTTTAGAAGATGTTTCAAAACGTATTATCGACTGAATGAAAGCATGTTTCATACATAACAATGAGTTGTAATATAAATGACATATAACGGATACAAGTGTAGGATTTTAAAGAAAGAAGTGTTTTATTTAACGACGCACTCAATACATTTTATTTACGGTTATATGGCGTCAGACATATGGTTAAGGACCACACAGATTTTGAGAGGAAACCCGCTGTCGCCACTACATGGGCGTGTAGGATTTTATTACTTACATATCCTGAAAAAACCCTAAAAAACGCACCCAGGTCTAATAGAAATTAAAACGTAAATACTTCATGAGTAGCAACCAGTTTCAGTAATGTTAATTTCAGTGGACAAAATAAGTTTCAGTAGTGTTAATTTCAGTGGACAAAATAAGTTTCAGTAGTGTTAATTTCAGTAGACAAAATGAATTTACTGGCTACACATGTCACTCTTGTAACATGTGTATCACCAACGGTAACCAATTAAAAGCCCTCCCGTTCAAATTCCTCCTTGTGAAAACCTACCGTATACATACTTATAAATATATATTATTTAATTTATTAGTTCCATAGTCTGTTGAAAGTGAATCGCTGGTAAGAAGGAAGGGAGAAAAGAGACCATATTAACCTGTCTCTATCCACTGATGGTCCTTAAGAATATGAGACGAGGGGGGTGTATAGGGGTCAACTGCCCCGCTCCATTCTCCAGCAGGGGAGCATATCCTCACATTTTCCACGGCACGATCGCTGATAACAAAAAACCCACCCGGAGTCATATTTAAAGGAACTGTCTAAAATTAATTTCCTAAGTATTGCATGTTTCTAATTAATAGAATTGCTTTAACGATTAAAAATAGCATATACAAATATAGAAGACCAAAATACCAACAAACAAACAAAAAGTGTTTAATATATCATTATGATTATAGTGCTCCCTAATGTCAAATTATGCTATTTAATGCGTAGCGGATATAGCAATACACCTTACGCTCATTGACGAAACAGCCTGTAGCATAAAATTATGGTCCGGATATTTTTTTAATTGCTTCAGACTGACGAATCTTTCAGATTTTTCAGCCATGTCCATTACATGTTACTTTGTTAGAAGTGTCTTATCTTCTCGAACGACCGTGTGCAAGTATAAGCCACTCGCGATAAATACACCCATTTTATCACTGCCTATGATGAGATATGTAAGTTATTTCACATAAAGATATATACATCGTTTATCCGTCAGCAGTCTATTGCAGTGTGACATTTCTGTTTGATGTCTCGCGCAGCATAACAACTCGGATTTTTAACACCGAATCAATAAAATGTCTATTTCTATTCAACACGTGGCTTACAAGACTAATGGCCGAGATAAATGTTTATTTTCCTTGTAAATAACTTATGAATATTCATCGGGCGAAATGGAGTACGTTTTAGATCAGTGGTAAGTGGTACTGTAGTGCGTCACATACATGTATAAGATTAATGATCGGCTAAACACACAGAGAGACAGAGACAGAGACAGAGACAGAGACAGACAGAGAGAGAGAGAGAGAGAGAGAGAGAGAGAGAGAGAGAGAGAGAGAGAGAGAGAGAGAGAGAGAGAGACAGACAGAGAGAGAGCGAGAGAGACAGACACACAGAGAGAGACAGACACACAGAGAGAGAGAGAGAGAGAGAGAGAGAGAGAGAGAGAGAGAGAGAGAGAGAGAGAGAGCGTGAGCGTGACAGACAGACACACACATAGACACACAGACACAAATATCAGTTAGTACTTGAAATTCGTTCGCCAATTCGTTCGCCAAATTAAAATAGAGTTCACCAATTGTTTTTAAAATTCGCAGTTGGCGAATTTGTCAAGTGCCAGAGCTAGCCCTGGAATGAATGAATGACTGAATGAATGAATGAATGTTTAACGACACCCCAGCACAAAAATACACAACGGCTATTGGGTGTCACACATGGTAAGTATATGAAAATATTATTTATATAATTATGTAAAACCACAGTACAACCATATATATATATATATGCATGTATGTAGCTAGTAGGCAGTGATGCTAACATGCAACAAACGTTCAAAACACTTGTTTGCTATAACTGGTTCTTGTAAACTAATTGACGGACTCCTTTGAAGGGGTTAAACAGACAAGAGCCCTCCTGTCCCCATCCCTGACTCTTATCCCCTGATAAGACCTCTTGGTTCTACTTCAAAACACGTCTAGACATCTAAGTTTGACCCCAAAACCATTCCGAGGAATGCTCTTCTTGAAGTACACTCCCGCCCCCAAGTTGGTCATACTTTATCGATTCGCCACTGTACTGGAACCGCTGGAACTGATCTGACGCCACTCTTTGAAGAAACTTGTATTTGTTTTTAATGAAGGAAGCGCTCGGTGTCTGTTGTGATACAGACAGACGAATTAATATGCGTGTGTATTTATTTCTGAGCAGTTCGGTTGTTCTTTTTTCGTGTTGGGGTGTCATTCATTCATTCGTTCATTCGCTCGTTTATAATACAAATCTATATCAAAGGATGTGCTATCTTGCCTGTGGGATGGTGCATATAAAAGATCTCTTGATACTAATGGGAAAAAAATGTAACGGCTTTCCTATCTAAGATTATGTCAAAATTACCAAATGTTTCACATCTAATAGCCCATGATAAATAAATAAATGTGCTCTAGTGGTGTCGTTAAACAAAACAATCTTTAATTTTTTACTTGTCAAGAATAATTTTGCTGCTTAATAAACTGATAGTTGAATGGATAATAACACGAATCTTTCTTTATTCCTTTTTTTTTGTTTCATTCATTCATTAACTTACTGGTCGAAGCATTCGTCCATTCATTCATTAACTTACAGGTCGAAGCATTCGTCCATTCGAAGCATTCGTCCATTCATTCATTAACTTACTGGTCGAAGCATTCGTCCATTCATTAATTAACTTACTGGTCGAAGCATTCGTCCATTCATTCATTAACTTACTGGTCGAAGCATTCGTCCATTCATTCAGTTTATCAGTCATCAAGCTAGAAAACAAGGTGTGATTACAAAATTTAAAAAGACAGCAGGGCCGTAGCTAGCGAGATGGAGGAGAGAAAAAATCCGAAAAAAATTATAGTAACTTAAAGAAAATTCTATTGTTAACCGTTAAAGGAGTTTAAGACTATTAACTACTCAGTTGTCCCCCCCCCCCCCCCAAAAAAAAAAAAATAAAAAAAAATAAAATAAAAAAAAAAAAAAAAAAATAATAATAATAATTCCTAGCTACGACCCTGGACAGTTATAGTTAGTTTTGGCCTAAATGTTCGATCACAAACTAATATTTAAAGAGTTTATAAAAATAGTTGGGGTTTTTAATTTTTGTTTTGATTCCCACATATTATTAAAAACATTTTATATAAAATTAATCATTATTTAAATTTATATTTTCTTTTCGTAAAAATAAAATGTTAACAATTTATGGTATCAAAAACAATCTACTTGTTTGTAAACAGATACACAAGCTATATACGTCAGAGTATGTAAATAAAAGCCGTATGTATGTATGGCAGTGTATCATACATTTAGTATGCCATTTTCCTTTTTAGACTAGTTAAGCCAATTCGTGTGTTCCTTTATAGGTTGCTGTACAAGCAACAAGAAAAATTTACAACGAAAACTTTTTTTATGGTTTTTGTTTTTTTAATTAACCCCTCAATAAAATCGATTTTTAAAATGATTTGATTATTTTTTTGTATGTAAATAACTCCCTCGATAACAAATCACATTCTGTAATTTCTGATTAAGCCACAGGTATCCCCATACAACAACCTCAGGGATAATGTTAGGGACGGTCCATAAATATTGATGTGCTTCACAATCCGAACAATGTTCGGAAGTGGGGGAGGGGGTAAAAGCCATGTTCGGATTGCTTTTCAGGCCATAACATCGGTATTTTGGGGGCTAGTTTTTGCGGCGGCGCTCTCTACAATCTACTGCATCAATAAAAGTCATCTTGTAGTACACATTATATCAATGTTTTTATGTTAGGATTAGGGGAGGGGGTGAAACCCAATCCTAACATTGTTAGGATTATCAAAACCATTGACATTTATGGACCGTCCCTTATGGTTATATACATACTGTATATATAATGTATAACCATAGCGTTACTACCATCCCTACACCCCGGGAAGTTGTTTGAGAGTACCTGTAGATTAAAAGGGTGAACTTTCTTCCTGTAATGTTAAAACTATTCCATGGCCAAACCTAACCGGTGCTGATCCCTCTCCCCCCCCCCCCCCCCCCCCCCCTCTCTCTCTCTCGTTTTTTATAGGTTTAGTGTTATTGTTGTTTTTGTTTGGTTGTTTGTTTCGTTTTTGTCGGGATTTTTTTCTCTTTTTTTCTTGTGTGAAATGTTTTTAACCTAAATGAGGTACAATCCTTATTTAGGAGCAAACCCACCCACCCCCACCCACCCAAAAAAAAAGAAAAAAAAAAGGCAACAATTATTGTTCTCGTAAAATGACGTCTTGTGTTAAAAATTGAACCTTCGTGTCTGATTAAACAAGGAAAACGTGTAACACCGCCGCTATTTGTCAGAACCTCTCAAACAACGCACGTTAAACTACTGTATCTTCTGACAGAAAAAAAAGAAGAAGAAAAAGACAGATCGCATTAATTGTACGTGCCGCCGTCAGTCAGTCCGGGTAAGTTTTCCCTTAAAGCGCTACCGGTGCACCGCACGCGTGGGGAACTTACAGTACAACTGTGTAAGTTAGTAAGTAAGTAAGTAACTAAGTAAAGAGAGAAAACGACGACCGTAAACGCTGCAATAAACACCAAGCTCCTAACGGTACTTACCAGCCCGATGACGACACACACAATCAACACCCAGGACATTGTTGATTTCTCTCGACCAGGCGTGAAATAGATCTCTCAGTAGTATGACCGACCGACCGTCCGACCGACCGTCCGTTCGTTTCTCCGAGAAAGTAACACACACAATAATTCTAAGAACACAGCCACTGAATGTTAGAGTAGCGAGACAACATGAAAAGTACTACCGTGCATAACACACGCTGAGCGAAAGCTGTCACGAGAACTCGCGGTGTCGATTTCGCCCGTGAAATTGATCTGCGCTCTCATTGGTTGGTCGCGTGGGGACAGTGATTTATTTCAATGCGAGTGGGCGGAGCCGGACACCTTATATGGAAAGTCGTTATTTACATTCGGCAGACTGTTCCGAGAGCGAAAATAAAGAGGGTTTTTTGTTGTTGTTTAAGAAGTCGGAGAAAGGCAGCGCGAATCTTTTGCTTAGAGATGGTACTTTTCGTATTAATTGTAGTCAACGAACCGTAGCGACGTCGAGTCAAAGAACAGTCCTGCGCGGCGCTCGATCGGTTATGAACGCCACGCCTGAATGACTCCAGTCGACTCAGCAAAGTATACTGCGCGTCAAAAGTTTTGAGTGTTAGTTGTCAGCTGATTTTTCCAGTAATTCCAGCGATTGTTGCGACATTCAAAACAGACCAAATGTTTTAGAAATATGTCTGATTGTTGTTGAATACTAATTCTCTTTTTAAAAAGAAGAAAAAGGAGTTCGTTTATAATACATGCGACGCTGAAAGCTATACTGGATTCTAGATGCCAAAAAGCGACTACTCTAGCCAGCTTTGAGTAATGCTTCAAGGTACAGACAAACATACCAGGGGCGGCTGGACGAGTTTACTGGCCTCGGCGGTGTAGTGGTTTAGCTATCAGACATCAGGCTGGTAGGTAGTGGGCTCGCAGCGTGGTAACGGCTCTCGCCCAGAGCGAGTTTTAACGACTCAACGGGTAGGTGTAAGGCCACTACACCCTCTTCTCTCTCACTAATCACTAACAACTAAACCACTGTCCTGCATAAACAGTCTAGATAGCTGATGTGTGTGTGTGTGTGTGTGTGTGTGTGTGTGTGTGTGTTTGCCCAGGACAGCGTGCTTGAACCTTAATTGGATACGAAAGTACGAAAATAAGTATAAATGTATTTTTTTAATGCAAGATTTTTCTAAGGATGAAGTACATCGTCAAAAAGTGCACCTACGGTTTTGTAAAGTAAGAGGTTGTGCCCAGGGTAGACGTGCTTGAACCCTAAATGGACAATGGCATGATAAAATTGTTTGGACTTGGACTTGGATTCCAAATTACGCCAACAAACTCGTTTTTAATTGTCTTACATAACAAACGACAGTGTCAGACAGAGTACGCCAACACACTATCGTTTTTAATTGTCTTAGATAACAAACGACAGTGTCAGACAGATTACGCCAACAAACTATCGTTTTTAATTGTCTTAGATAACAAACGACAGTGTCAGACAGAGTACGCCAACAAACTATCGTTTTTAATTGTCTTAGATAACAAACGACAGTGTCAGACAGATTACGCCAACACACTATCGTTTTTAATTGTCTTAGATAACAAACGACAGTGTCAGACAGATTACGCCAACAAACTATCGTTTTTAATTGTCTTAGATAACAAACGACAGTGTCAGACAGATTACGCCAACAAACTATCGTTTTTAATTGTCTTAGATAACAAACGACAGTGTCAGACAGATTACGCCAACAAACTATCTTTTTTCAATTGTCTTAGATAACAAACGACAGTGTCAGACAGATTACGCCAACACACTATCGTTTTTAATTGTCTTAGATAACAAACGACAGTGTCAGACAGAGTACGCCAACACACTATCGTTTTTAATTGTCTTAGATAACAAACGACAGTGTCAGACAGAGTACGCCAACACACTATCGTTTTTAATTGTCTTAGATAACAAACGACAGTGTCAGACAGATTACGCCAACAAACTTGATATAACATAAACAACCCCGTATAAGAACGTGGGGACGGGACGTAGTCCTGTGGTAAAATGCTTGCCTGAAGCGCGGTCGGTCTAGGATCGATCCCCGTCGGTGGGCTCATTGGGCTATTTCTCGTTCCAGCCAGACTGATAAAATAATCAAAGGCCGTGGTACGTGTTATATTGTCTGAGATGAGAAAAAAGTGCAATTAAAAGATCTCTTGATACTAATGGAAAAATGTAGGGGGTTTCCTCTTTAAGACTATGTGTCAAAATTATCAAATGTTTCACAACCAATTGCCGATGATTAATAAATCAATGTGTTCGTGTGGTGTTGTTAAGCAAAACAAACTTTAACCTTGAACTTTTCGAATGACATCGATTCATAATAGTCATACTAACAATAAAACTATTTTATTTAAGCACCTGTTAAATAGACATTATCCCCCCCCCCCCACACACACACACACACACCTCTCTCTTAAATTTATCTGCACATTGGTTAAAGATACAAACAAAAACAAACAACAATAAAAATAATATAAAAATTAATAAATAAATTTAAATATATAAATAAATACATAAAATAAATGAATAAATAAATAAATGAACGAACGAATTGATGAATATAAAATTAAATACTTGTAAAATAATAATAAAAACATATGACAACTAAAAATAGATTCATTTAATTAAACACACCCATTACCTCGGAAATGGGCGTAGCAAGTATGGAGCTACCACGGTCCATTATTTGAACGTGTTTGTAAGGTGCATATTATCGAAAAGTTGAATTTGTTTTGTTTAACGACACCACTAGAACATATTTATTCATCATCGGCTATTAGATGTCAAACGTTCGTAATTTTGACAAATAGTTTTAGAGAGGAAACCCGCTACATTTTCCGTTAATAGCAAGGGATCTTTTATATTCACCATCACACAGACCGGATATCACATACCACGGTCTTTGATATATCAGTTATGGTGCACTGGCTAGAACGAGAAATAGCCCCATGGGCCCACCGGTGGGGAATGATCCCAGACCGACCGCGCACCAAGCGAGCGCTTTACCACTGGGCTATGTCCCGCCCCCATATTTTTGAATGCACACAAAATGCTTTTAACTGTAAGAACGCTACAATACTAATTTAATATTTATTTAATGTAAAGAAATCTTGTGTGTGTGTGTGTGTGCGTGCGTGCGTGTGTGTGTGTGTATATATATACTCTTCAAAAAAGTAGGTTTCTCTAGCGACTGGCGATGAGACAAGACGTGGAAACTTCTGCTCTCGAGTTTACCCCCCCCCCCCCCCCCCCAGAAGAGGAGGGAGGAGGAGACGCGCGCCGGGAGCGGCTCGGGGGGATCCAAAACTGGCGGCTCAACCGGCGGCGGGTCCTTCTGCGTCGCTGTCACCACCGAAGAGGACGCCAGTGCCTTCGACACCAGCATCCCCGGATGAGCCGTATTCGGACCTAGACACAGCGATGTGTCAGGTTACGAGGGCGGTTCCACCGACCTTCACTCCACGGATGCCGATTCCGGTGACGCAGTCAACTATACCGACCGCGCCCGTTGAGTCGGCTCAGGGACACGTTGTTGTTGCGGCGACGAAACGGAAGGCGACATCACCGACCACCCAACCAGCCAAGACCAAGCTGCCACCACCGGTAGTCACTCCCCCTGAGGACGATGAGTGGGTCCTGGCCATCAATGGACTCAGACGTCAGCTGCACCAGTACATGCAGGGGGGCACGCTGGGTCCGAAGCTACTTCGAGGAGGATACCTCAACGTGGACTGGAGACTCTTGGACGATGGCAGCCGATACGAACTACACAACCAAGTCTTCTGCGGCATACATGGAGTAGTCGTCACACATAAGAGGGAGCAGACCTTCAGGCAGTGCATCTTGTTCGCCAAGATCGACAACAGATCCATACACAAGATGATCAGTGCAGTCTGCGGCCCCGACTACTCCACTGTAGTTCGGACTCTACGTCAGCGACAACATCTGCTACCGTCACTCCGAGAATCTCCAGCCTCCCCGAAGAAGAAACCAACCTTACCTAGGACAGGTAACCTCCTTTTTTGGGCCTAGTTGGACTTTTTTGGCCGTGATTCAAAATTCTTATGTTTATTTTTTTTATAAATACTCCAACGCACTTTACTTTGGCGCCCGTTCAATTGCTCAAATCACCTTAAAACCTTTTAGGCCGAACAGTCAAATTTACTTTTGGATTTAATTTCTTAGTCCGGACATGATTGGGGTGCAGGTTATTCTCCGTAGACTTAGGCAATTTAGTCCTTACTAAAAAAAACATTGTTCCAAATTCCGCCCACTTCAAACTTACCCCCCCCCCCCCCCCCCCCCCCCTTCCTGTCCCGGACTTAGTCACTGGCGAAAGTCAGAGACTAAGCCCGTGATAGGC
>NC_054711.1:2804048-2814048 GCF_016097555.1 Gigantopelta aegis
CTTTCTCTCTCTTCCCTCCCTCCCCCCTTTCTTTCCTCTCTCCCTCTTCTCTCTTCTCCCTCTTCTTTCTCTCTCTTCTCTCCTTCCTCTTCCCTTCTTCTCTCTGCCCTCCTCCTCCCCGACTCTCCTCTACCTCTCTCTCTTTCCTCTCCCCTCTCTCTCTCTCTCTCTCTTGTCTTTTCTCTGTTCCCTTTCTCCTCTAATTCTCCTCTCTCCTCTCCTCCTCCCCTTCCTTTCTCTCTCCCCCCCCCCTCTCTCCCCCCCCTCCCTCCTTTTCTTTCTCTCTCTCCCCCACTCCCCTCTCTCTCTCTGTCTCTCTCTGTCTGTCTCTATTGTTCTGTTGTCTCTGTAATCTTCTCTCTAATTCTCTCTCGTTCTCTCTCTGTCTCTCTGTCTCTGTATCTCTATCTCTGTCTCTCTGTCTCTGCCTCTCTGTCTGTCTCTGTCTCTGTCTCTGTCTCTCTCTCTCTCTCTCTCTCTCTCTCTCTCTCTCTCTCTCTCTCTCTCTCTCTCTCTTAAATCCATCTGTACATTGCGTTAAAACATACATACAAACAAGAACTAAATAAAAACAAACAAATACATATAATAAATTAATTAATATAATATGAACGAACAAACGAACAAACGAACGAATGAACAGATAAAATAAAAAAAAACTTGTAAAATAATCATAAAAACAGACGACAACTAAAAATAAATTAATTTAATTAACCACACCCATTGCCTCGGAAAGGGGCGTGGCCCTTATCGTGCTACAACTGTCCATTCTCAGAACGTGTTTGTAAGGTGCACATTATTTAATGCACACAAAAGCCTACAATAAAATTCACTTTTACTCCTTGCATAGAAGAACGCACAATGCAAAAAGGACAAACATAAAATTCAGCGTTTACGTGGAAGTAAACTTTATGTGTCCGTCGAAGTAAAACACATTCATCCGGGTTCTGAACGGACTGGTTTACGACCGTTAGTATTGTTTGGATTTTCAATGTGGACCGTTTTTTCGTTTTATCCAATTCTGAAACATTTAAAGGCGAGTTCGTTTTATAAATGAGCCGTACATTTAGCGTTGTGGGTTCGTAAAAGTTTTGGGGTTGTTTAATTAGTGAATAAAGTAGATGAAAGAATGAATGGACGTTTAACGACAGATAGGGTGTCAGATACAGGTAGGTTTAAATCGATACAAACAGTTTGTCAAACTAGTGTATGAAGATGTGGTAAATTAATGTTTAAAATATTTTAGTATTATTTGATCATTAAAAAAGTTGTTTATTTAACAACATCCAGCACAAAGTTAACATCATTGAAATAATATATACCCCTCCAAAAAAAAAAAAAAAAAAAAAAAAAAAAATAAATAAATAAAAAAGACAAATTTTGAACAATAAATTATATTAAAGGTGTTACGTCAAAGTTGCAATAATGACGGTTCCCGCCAAAAATATTTATTAATTTTTGCTTTGAAACAATATGCCTATAAACAGTTACAACCAAATAATTACGTTTACTAGTAGAAAAAAATATTTTAACGAGAGAAATCTTGAGAATGTGTCACAACGCATTAACTAATGACGTACTGTTTAATGCGTACACATTCAACACACTAAGTTTAATCAGAATTATTTGCAGTCAGCTGACAAAATTATGGAAAAATTATGGAAAAATTATAGAAAGATTATGCGTGGGATCGATTAATTTCTAATTATTTATTACAAATAAATGTGAAAATAACGAAATATTGTAGTTCCAACTTTGACATAGGACCGTTAACGTTAAATCTTAAAAACAGTGTCTAGAGCTGTCGTATTCAAACAATTAGCTGATGATCATACCAAAAATCTCCGCCTATATAGAATGAAAAAAGTGTAATGATATGACAGATCAATAGTTTTTCTGACATTTTGTTAAAACTTTTACGACAATCAACAAAATGTTACGCTAATGAAACAAATAAAGATCAATTCGAAACCGAAACATTTTGAACAATAACATCTATAATCAAATCTTAAAAATAGCTATGTAGGGTGTATACCACCAAATCAAATCCCATAGACGACAATGGTAACATATGTTGCTCAAACTCCTACCTGCAGCGTATCAATCGATATATATACACCACGGATATAAATACTACAACCTCTCACCCTTAAAATAAGATGCTCATTTCAGAGATAACTGGTAGCGTCTATGACCACAAAATGTGAGTACTTTTTTTTACAGGTACCCCATACATGTTTCAAGCACAAGACTACTTGACACTGGTACTAGATGAAATAAAATTGCATACATTTTGTGCCCAGATGAAACTATTTTTTTTTACAACCAACACACTCACATTTATCACCAATGACGGGACTTAAGTGCTTTATCAAAAGTCAGGTGCACCTCGAACTTTGACCCAGCCGGATGTTATTTGCTTTAGTACTATCTATATACTGTTTATAAGATTTGATCAGAAATGGGTTTTTTTCTTCTAAATCTTTTTTTTTTTTTTAGTTGTTTCGTTGGTTCTTTCAATTCAGGTTCCTGTATCTCAATATATCGCAATACGAAAACTTTGGCAATGCCCACCACTAATACGTTACCCGCTATTCAGCTTCAAAAAGTGGAACTTGTTTTAATCACTCGATAAATTCAGTCGCATCTGCAGATGACAGTCTAACAGAATGTATGATAAAAGTGGTGGGATATGCAGCCAAGAACAGGCGCGGATCTAGAGGGTCTCTTCACCCCCACCCCTCCAACCCACCCCCGCTCAAGTCGAAAATATGTTTCAAAGTGCATTCACAACTAATTACCACTTCCATTTAAATAATTGCAAATGACCCCCCCCCCCCCCAACCCTCCTCCGCTTGCAAATATCCCTGGATCTGCGCCTTGATGACTAATACAGTTTCCACTTCTTCGATAAGAGGACTGCCACTTCATAGCGTGTAGGCGTACAGGCTTCAAAAGAAACGTGTCTCTATCTTTCGTGAACACACGAGCAAGGAACGTTACGTATTTCACAGAAATACTGTATTTCAAGGAAGAAACCGCTTTAACAATATACAGTCACAAACCACAGGGGAGCGGATAGCAGGAGCGGATCTAGAGGGAGTATGCTGGGGGTGCGCACCCCCTGTCCCGAACTTCAAAGTACATGTACCATGACAATCCTCTATATAATGCATGTTAGTGTACTTTGAATACCGTAATTGACTCTTCTGTTTTTTTGACGTTACCCCCAACCCCTACTAGAAAGTCCTGCACCGGCTCCTGCCTACGGGCGGGACGTAGCCCAGTGGTAAAGCGCTCGCTTGATGCGCGGTCGGTCTGGGGTCGATCTCTGTCGGTGAACCCACTGAGCTATTTCTCGCTCCAGCCAGAGCACCACGACTAGTATATCAAAGGCCGTGGTATGTGCTATCCTGTCTGACATGGTGCACATAAAAGATCCCTTGCTGCTAATCGAAAAGAGTAGCCCATGAAGTGGCGACAGCGGGTCTCCTCTCTCAATATCTGTGTGGTCCTTAACCATATGTCCGACGCCATATAACCGTAAATAAAATGTGTTGAGTGTGTCGTTAAATAAAACATTTCCTTCCTCCCTTCCGCTCCTGCCTAAAAAAACCCAACATATTTGTGCGTTACGATGCTAAAGAATAACGGCAGTAAAGTTGACTCCTAGTAGAAAAATCCTGCATCCGTTCCTGTCTGGACAAAACATGTATGCTTCGATGCAGTTAAATTTGATGTCAAACGTTGCCCCCCCCCCCCCCACACACACACACACACCACCACCACCACCCACACTAGACAACTCCTTTACCCGGTCCTGCCTGGACAAAACATGTATGTGCGCTTCGATGCCAAAAGAAAAGCGGCAATTAAAAGTTGACGTCAAACGTTGCCTTACACATCGCTCGAAGGGAAACCACAACGAAGCCACTAAACGCCAGCTAAAACAAGCTGCCCCTCACAACTCGATATATACAAGCCGCTCTTTGATCTTTTTACACCTAAACAACAATTCTTTGATCGGTGCTAAAAGCGACCAGGTAAAGTCGATTACAAGGGCCGACAAATTCTTCTTGGTAGGTAACTGTAAACGACTGCGATGGCCCGATGGCGGAACGCGATTTGCCGCACACCTCATTTCACATGATTCGGACCGGCCTGGTCAATGCTGTCGTAAAACGCATTGATGGGGTGATGGGAGGGGGGCAAAGTCTCTCGATCGACTGAGAGAGCTGTCATCAGGGTTTTCGGTGGTCGTTAGGGAAATCTCATTTCACTCTTATAAAATTGTGTGCAGGCCACAGGGTCGTCTCAACCGGCCTTGGTGATGCCGTGGTTAAGCCATCGAACATAAGGCTGGTAGGTACTGGATTCGCAGCCCGGTACCGGTTCCCACCCAGAGTGAGTTTTAACGGTTCAGTGGGTAGGTGTAAGACCACTACATCCTCTTCTCTCTCACTAACCACTAACCATTAACCCTCTGTCCTGGACAGCTAGCTGAGTTGTGTGCCCAGGACAGCGTGCTTGAACCGTAATTGGATATAAGCACGCAAATAAGTTGAAATGACATGAAATGAAACAGGGCTGCCTCGACCGGCCTCGAACATTAGGCTGGTAGGTACTGGGTTCGCAGCCCGGAGAGGAGAGGGTCTAGTAAGTTGGCAAACCTGTGCCCAGTCCTTTATGTAATATTCAATCGAGCTCGACTCCCACCCAGAGCGAGTTTTAACGACTCAATGGGTAGGTGTAAGGCCACTACACCCTATTGTCTCTCTCACTAACATTTAGCCCTCTGTCCTGGACAGATAGTCCAGATAGCAGAAGGGTGTGTCCAGGACAGAGTCCTTGGTGTAAGGCCACTACACCCTATTGTCTCTCTCACTAACATTTAGCCCTCTGTCCTGGACAGATAGTCCAGATAGCAGAAGGGTGTGTCCAGGACAGAGTCCTTGGTGTAAGGCCACTGCACCCTCTTTTCTCTCTCACTAACATTTAGGCCTCTGTCCTGGACAGATAGTCCAGATAGCAGAAGGGTGTGTCCAGGACAGTCCTTGGTGTAAGGCCACTACACCCTCTTTTCTCTCTCACTAACATTTAGGCCTCTGTCCTGGACAGATAGTCCAGATAGCAGAAGGGTGTGTGCAGGACAGAGTCCTTGGTGTAAGGCCACTGCACCCTCGTTTCTCTCTCACTAACATTTAGGCCTCTGTCCTGGACAGATAGTCCAGATAGCAGAAGGGTGTGTCCAGGACAGTCCTTGGTGTAAGGCCACTACACCCTCTTTTCTCTCTCACTAACATTTAGCCCTCTGTCCTGGACAGATAGTCCAGATAGCAGAAGGGTGTGTCCAGGACAGAGTCCTTGGTGTAAGGCCACTGCACCCTCTTTTCTCTCTCACTAACATTTAGGCCTCTGTCCTGGACAGATAGTCCAGATAGCAGAAGGGTGTGTCCAGGACAGTCCTTGGTGTAAGGCCACTACACCCTCTTTTCTCTCTCACTAACATTTAGGCCTCTGTCCTGGACAGATAGTCCAGATAGCAGAAGGGTGTGTCCAGGACAGTCCTTGGTGTAAGGCCACTACACCCTCTTTTCTCTCTCACTAACATTTAGGCCTCTGTCCTGGACAGATAGTCCAGATAGCAGAAGGGTGTGTCCAGGACAGAGTCCTTGGTGTAAGGCCACTGCACCCTCTTTTCTCTCTCACTAACATTTAGGCCTCTGTCCTGGACAGATAGTCCAGATAGCAGAAGGGTGTGTCCAGGACAGTCCTTGGTGTAAGGCCACTACACCCTCTTTTCTCTCTCACTAACATTTAGCCCTCTGTCCTGGACAGATAGTCCAGATAGCAGAAGGGTGTGTCCAGGACAGAGTCCTTGGTGTAAGGCCACTACACCCGCTTTTCTCTCTCACTAACATTTAGCTCTCTGTCCTGGACAGATAGTCCAGATAGCAGAAGGGTGTGTCCAGGACAGAGTCCTTGGTGTAAGGCCACTACACCCTCTTTTCTCTCTCACTAACATTTAGCCCTCTGTCCTGGACAGATAGTCCAGATAGCAGAAGGGTGTGTCCAGGGCAGAGTCCTTGGTGTAAGGCCACTACACCCTCTTTTCTCTCTCACTAACATTTAGCCCTCTGTCCTGGACAGATAGTCCAGATAGCAGAAGGGTGTGTCCAGGACACAGTCCTTGGTGTAAGGCCACTACACCCTCTTTTCTCTCTCACTAACATTTAGCCCTCTGTCCTGGACAGATAGTCCAGATAGCAGAAGGGTGTGTCCAGGACAGAGTCCTTGGTGTAAGGCCACTACACCCTCTTTTCTCTCTCACTAACATTTAGCCCTCTGTCCTGGACAGATAGTCCAGATAGCAGAAGGGTGTGTCCAGGACAGAGTCCTTGGTGTAAGGCCACTACACCCTCTTTTCTCTCTCACTAACATTTAGCCCTCTGTCCTGGACAGATAGTCCAGATAGCAGAAGGGTGTGTCCAGGACAGAGTCCTTGGTGTAAGGCCACTGCACCCTCTTTTCTCTCTCACTAACATTTAGGCCTCTGTCCTGGACAGATAGTCCAGATAGCAGAAGGGTGTGTCCAGGACAGTCCTTGGTGTAAGGCCACTACACCCTCTTTTCTCTCTCACTAACATTTAGCCCTCTGTCCTGGACAGATAGTCCAGATAGCAGAAGGGTGTGTCCAGGACAGAGTCCTTGGTGTAAGGCCACTACACCCGCTTTTCTCTCTCACTAACATTTAGCTCTCTGTCCTGGACAGATAGTCCAGATAGCAGAAGGGTGTGTCCAGGACAGAGTCCTTGGTGTAAGGCCACTACACCCTCTTTTCTCTCTCACTAACATTTAGCCCTCTGTCCTGGACAGATAGTCCAGATAGCAGAAGGGTGTGTCCAGGGCAGAGTCCTTGGTGTAAGGCCACTACACCCTCTTTTCTCTCTCACTAACATTTAGCCCTCTGTCCTGGACGGATAGTCCAGATAGCAGAAGGGTGTGTCCAGGACAGTCCTTGGTGTAAGGCCACTACACCCTCTTTTCTCTCTCACTAACATTTAGCCCTCTGTCCTGGACAGATAGTCCAGATAGCAGAAGGGTGTGTCCAGGACAGAGTCCTTGGTGTAAGGCCACTACACCCGCTTTTCTCTCTCACTAACATTTAGCTCTCTGTCCTGGACAGATAGTCCAGATAGCAGAAGGGTGTGTCCAGGACAGAGTCCTTGGTGTAAGGCCACTACACCCTCTTTTCTCTCTCACTAACATTTAGCCCTCTGTCCTGGACAGATAGTCCAGATAGCAGAAGGGTGTGTCCAGGGCAGAGTCCTTGGTGTAAGGCCACTACACCCTCTTTTCTCTCTCACTAACATTTAGCCCTCTGTCCTGGACAGATAGTCCAGATAGCAGAAGGGTGTGTCCAGGACACGGTCCTTGGTGTAAGGCCACTACACCCTCTTTTCTCTCTCACTAACATTTAGCCCTCTGTCCTGGACAGATAGTCCAGATAGCAGAAGGGTGTGTCCAGGACAGAGTCCTTGGTGTAAGGCCACTACACCCTCTTTTCTCTCTCACTAACATTTAGCCCTCTGTCCTGGACAGATAGTCCAGATAGCAGAAGGGTGTGTCCAGGACAGAGTCCTTGTGTAAGGCCACTACACCCTCTTTTCTCTCTCACTAACATTTAGCCCTCTGTCCTGGACAGATAGTCCAGATAGCAGAAGGGTGTGTCCAGGACAGAGTCCTTGGTGTAAGGCCACTGCACCCTCTTTTCTCTCTCACTAACATTTAGGCCTCTGTCCTGGACAGATAGTCCAGATAGCAGAAGGGTGTGTCCAGGACAGTCCTTGGTGTAAGGCCACTACACCCTCTTTTCTCTCTCACTAACATTTAGCCCTCTGTCCTGGACAGATAGTCCAGATAGCAGAAGGGTGTGTCCAGGACAGAGTCCTTGGTGTAAGGCCACTACACCCGCTTTTCTCTCTCACTAACATTTAGCTCTCTGTCCTGGACAGATAGTCCAGATAGCAGAAGGGTGTGTCCAGGACAGAGTCCTTGGTGTAAGGCCACTACACCCTCTTTTCTCTCTCACTAACATTTAGCCCTCTGTCCTGGACAGATAGTCCAGATAGCAGAAGGGTGTGTCCAGGGCAGAGTCCTTGGTGTAAGGCCACTACACCCTCTTTTCTCTCTCACTAACATTTAGCCCTCTGTCCTGGACGGATAGTCCAGATAGCAGAAGGGTGTGTCCAGGACACAGTCCTTGGTGTAAGGCCACTACACCCTCTTTTCTCTCTCACTAACATTTAGCCCTCTGTCCTGGACAGATAGTCCAGATAGCAGAAGGGTGTGTCCAGGACAGAGTCCTTGGTGTAAGGCCACTACACCCTCTTTTCTCTCTCACTAACATTTAGCCCTCTGTCCTGGACAGATAGTCCAGATAGCAGAAGGGTGTGTCCAGGGCAGAGTCCTTGGTGTAAGGCCACTACACCCTCTTTTCTCTCTCACTAACATTTAGCCCTCTGTCCTGGACGGATAGTCCAGATAGCAGAAGGGTGTGTCCAGGACACAGTCCTTGGTGTAAGGCCACTACACCCTCTTTTCTCTCTCACTAACATTTAGCCCTCTGTCCTGGACAGATAGTCCAGATAGCAGAAGGGTGTGTCCAGGGCAGAGTCCTTGGTGTAAGGCCACTACACCCTCTTTTCTCTCTCACTAACATTTAGCCCTCTGTCCTGGACGGATAGTCCAGATAGCAGAAGGGTGTGTCCAGGACACAGTCCTTGGTGTAAGGCCACTACACCCTCTTTTCTCTCTCACTAACATTTAGCCCTCTGTCCTGGACAGATAGTCCAGATAGCAGAAGGGTGTGTCCAGGGCAGAGTCCTTGGTGTAAGGCCACTACACCCTCTTTTCTCTCTCACTAACATTTAGCCCTCTGTCCTGGACGGATAGTCCAGATAGCAGAAGGGTGTGTCCAGGACACAGTCCTTGGTGTAAGGCCACTACACCCTCTTTTCTCTCTCACTAACATTTAGCCCTCTGTCCTGGACGGATAGTCCAGATAGCAGAAGGGTGTGTCCAGGACACAGTCCTTGGTGTAAGGCCACTACACCCTCTTTTCTCTCTCACTAACATTTAGCCCTCTGTCCTGGACAGATAGTCCAGATAGCAGAAGGGTGTGTCCAGGACACAGTCCTTGGTGTAAGGCCACTACACCCTCTTTTCTCTCTCACTAACATTTAGCCCTCTGTCCTGGACAGATAGTCCAGATAGCAGAAGGGTGTGTCCAGGGCAGAGTCCTTGGTGTAAGGCCACTACACCCTCTTTTCTCTCTCACTAACATTTAGCCCTCTGTCCTGGACGGATAGTCCAGATAGCAGAAGGGTGTGTCCAGGACACAGTCCTTGGTGTAAGGCCACTACACCCTCTTTTCTCTCTCACTAACATTTAGCCCTCTGTCCTGGACAGATAGTCCAGATAGCAGAAGGGTGTGTCCAGGACAGAGTCCTTGGTGTAAGGCCACTACACCCTCTTTTCTCTCTCACTAACATTTAGCCCTCTGTCCTGGACAGATAGTCCAGATAGCAGAAGGGTGTGTCCAGGACAGAGTGCTTGAAGCTTAATTTGACATAAGCACGAAAATATGTATAAATAAAGGGCCGCATCTAACTCAAAATAACTAAAATTGGGCGGGGAAGGGGGAGTAAAAAACTAAGACAATATAATCAAGATACTAATATACGATGTTCGTCAACTAAGATCGACGACAGTCACTTTTTGGCTTCGTACACAATAAATATAACATATCTTACCGTATTTCCACTTGAAATGCATAATTCGTAAATAGTACTTTTTTTAAATACAAGATTCTCTTCCAACACATTCAGGTGCATCAGTAATGATATATATATTTAATGGCAATTTTGCATTGAAATTTTTTGTTCAAATTCAAAGTTAGCTGTATTATTACAATGCTTCGCTACATTAAAATAAAAAC
>NC_054711.1:2824048-2890115 GCF_016097555.1 Gigantopelta aegis
CGCTGTCGCCACTACATGGGCTACTCTTTCCGATTAGCAGCAAGGGATTTTTTATTTGCGCTTCCTACAGGCAGGATAGCACAAACCATGGCCTTTGTTGAACCAGTTATGGATCACTGGTCGGTGCAAGTGGTTTACACCTACCCATTGAGCCTTGCGGAGCACTCACTCAGGGTTTGGAGTCAGTATGCCTCGACTGGGATCCGAACCCATTATCTACCAGCCTGTAGACCGATGGCCTAACCACGACGTCACCGAGGCCGGTAACTGTTTAAACGAAAGTGAATATATATCGTGGACCGATGCAATCAGAACTATTATATATCGTCCGTTGCCCTGTTTCGGTGAGGTTCTTGTTTCGGTGAGGTTCCTGTTTCGGTGAAGTTCCTGTTTCGGTGGTTGCGTCATTTGTGCGCAACAGAACGTACATTTGAATAGTTTTGATGAATTTGACTTTTTCATGGGGATAGTAAACAAATATCTGTCATATTCAGAGAAGTGTTTGTAAAAATAAAGTTAAAACGAGCAAAGAAAACAAAAATTGAACTTTACCCACTCATAAACAATGCATATTTCTTAATACCTTTTTTTCTATGATTTTCAAAGACTGTAATTTGAAAGAAACTTTAATTTTAAAAACTATTTCTGCCTGTTCTCAGCTGTATTGGTATCTGGTTATTGAAGTCACACGATTGTCACGGCCACAGCTGGTAAAACTCTCTTTACAGATACTTGTTAAAAATATATGGTCTTTATGTTTTAACATAAATATCTTTCTGGATATCTGTTTATATGTTTATTAAAATTCAGAATGCAACTTATATTTTTTGACCAAACAATTTTACCATTATAACCATTCATTTACTCAACTTATATCACGATTGCAAGACGACATTCTTGTTATATTCGTGTTCCTAAAATGTTGTCTGTTAACATTGGTTCTTTAGAACACCATTTTGTAATTTACTTTAAAATATTTTTTTATATAAATCATTATAAGTGCATGTTTTCTTGAACAACATACATGTTTTGATAACACACTGAAATGTTTTGTGTTGGAAAGTTTTTGCTGTAAGCTATACGACTAAACGTATCACTCACCGAAACAGGTTACGTAGTTAACAATATTTACTGCTGATGCATGCTACAGTTTGACGCACGTGCGGTAAACCTAGTGCTCATGTGAAGCGTAGAAATACTAATAAAAAGGTAGATATTTGAATAATAACTGTCTGTTTATAAATATTGATATGCTTTAGAAACGAATGCTTATGCTCACCGAAACTGTTTCACCAGACTCGTAGCCAGCCATTTTTGCGGGGGGGGGGGGGGGGGGGGGGGGGGGCGTTGGGTGGAACTAAATTTATATCATGGGGGCGACAGGTCTAGGGGGTTCAGGGGCATGCTTCCCCGGAAATGTTTTAAATGTTGATGCTCAGAGGTGCATTCTGGAGCTATTTGTGATGGGTTTTTAATATTTTATTTCAGGTAGCCTATTTTGAGGTCGTAGCGCGTACATTTTTTGATAAGACTTCAAGAGCAGTGCACTTTAATTACATTAAATGTGTGACACGCTGTGAAAACCTACCTGTGCTCGACTATGAGCCAGGTACGACTGAGCAGTGTCGCACTCATAACATAGAGCGATCGTACTCAAATATGGATACGATCATTGACAGATTTGGCAGAAGCAAGGGGCGAGACACGTATTTTTTCTAAGACCAGCATATAAGTGAACAGAACTAGTTACACTGTGAAACAATACATTTCTATTTTGTACTTTAATACTCATTAATTGTAATCCATGTAAAATGCGTAGTGGGTTCGTTTGCAACCTATTATAGCTGTTTGGTAGTGCTTAAAGGGACACACCCTAGTTACGTTTATTTGTTAACCATTACGGCGTTGTTTTTCGCTATTAAACCCCATTTTTCACAAATAAAATTGCACTTTACTTACATTTTATTATTTAGAATACACATTTCCATTCACCTGAAGTGCTCTTTGGTAATCCTGATATTTGTAAAACCACGAAATGCATTTTTTGCATTTTTTTCACAAAACGTGTTGTCGAGAAAAAACCGTTAAGCAAGCGAGGTCCAATCTATTTTTAATGTCACAAACGTTGGTATATCACGTGACCGTTATCATTTTGGTTCGGTTTGTTTTCTCGTGCACGGTTCGCGCAATAAACATCCGATTTGTTGTTGTTCATTTGTGAGATTTTTCTTCACAGTTCGTGAACATTTTCAGTAACAATAAAGTAAGTGTCTCAATACAAAACGTTACAAACCCTTAAACAAATAATTTTGCTAAGTCTTACGATATCTGGAGAGGGGATATAGAGGCACTGATTTTCCGTTTCAGATTTTTCCCTTTTCCGTTTCATAATGTTACAAATTCCGGGTTTTTCCGTTTCAGTATTAAACAAATTCTATTTTTGTTTCTCTCTCTCTCACACACACACACACACACACACACACACACACACACACACACACACACACACACACACACACACACACACACCGCGCAATTAATTGCTGGTGTAAAATAAATATGCAATGAAGTAAAACATGTCAGTAGTTTGTATTTATTTTTGGTTTAAATTTAAACACGAATACGCCACGACACAGACTTCGGACATTTTCGATTTTCTTTATGATATGATCGGGAAAATAATTACAAACGATCACACTATAAACCACTTCCCTTGTATAATTTATTTTGAACAAAGCCTGGCATACAATATGCAATTACTGCATTCCTTTGTAAGATCGGAAATATGGCAATGCCGCAAATGTTAAAAATTAATAAGCAAACATAACATATCTTTCACTTGAGTAAATATCGGACAATTTTAGCTCACAATGTTCGGTTTTTCCCGTTAAATCGCCGGGAATAAGCGAAGAAAACACGACTGGTAAAACGTCCAAATACTCTACATTTGGCGTAACATACAAAGGTACAAGTGTCGTAGCGTAGCACAGGCAGATGTCGGTGTCCATAGTTTCTAGTTCGAAAAATAATTTTTAATTAATCAAATGCGCTATTTAAAGTTAAATAATGTTTTGGAAAAAAATCGGGAATTCCGTTTCGGATAGGTATTTCCGCGATTCCGTCCGCTATTCCGGAAAATCAGTGCCTCTAGGGATAAGACCAGGACAGAACAGTTGGAACATGTCCAGGAGACGTGAAACGAACGCACCCCAAAGTCTGTGAAATTTGTCGTGACGTAGGCATTGTTGTGCATCAGAATACTAACTTTCAAAATTATTTCAAGCAATTGGGACATGGGGATTCCCATGGTATTTATCGATATAAAACCTGCTTTTTCACTCCATTTGATAAAAAACGTGATCTAAGTGTGTTACAGGTTTGTAGATTAACCAAATTATAATTTATTTTCGCTGGATGGAACTAGGGTGTGCGGCTTTAATGCAAATGTGAATAAACGTTATCAAGATTCGGTCTGGGTTTTTTCTCTCTTTTTTAAAAAGCTCTAAATTCAGGCAAAACTCTGCCTGCCCCCCCCCCCCCCCCCCCCAAACCATTAACAGACACGGATTCATAGTTTGAACTGAATCACTAAATGCGCGTGTGGTAAAAAAACCCCACCCAACATCAATGTGTTTAAATTTTGGTATTGGGCATAGCTTTCGTTTTCTATTTGGTGTTTTGACGGCATCGGAATCGCTTTCGTGAATAATTGGATATTGCAATCGAAGTTCCACCAATGATTTTATTCGAGACGGAATGAAATGTATGACATGTTAAATATATTTACGGTGCCGGTACCAATCATATGCCAGACACGGTTTGAGTTGAGAACGCATTCGACAGTGTCAGCTGTTAAATAAATTCATCTCTAAACAACATGCAATATAAAAAGCAATTCGCCGAACGCAACAAAGTCAATAGTCATACTTAACTGACATTTTATTATTTTGGGGTGATTGTAGTTGATCAAGATATTTCGTAAACGTATTTATTACATACCCATTAAATCTTACTATATAAATACAGCTCTGAATACAAGAATTGAATACAACTTTCCGTATTCAACTCAACTGCAGGAACTATACCGTATTCAACGCTACTATTTATAGCACATGGTTACCGGGAATGCCCTTCGCGATATGTAAACAAAGATTGTGCTTGGTTTGTTTAAAATGTTATTTTGTGGAAAATTTGAACTGAAAACAGACGAAAACGGTGACAAATATTTACAATTTAATGAGCGCGACACCAAAACTTGAGATGGGAACACTACTAACCAACGAGCTTTTAATCCACGATAGTTAAGGTCGACGACAGTCACTTTATGAACCCTTGTTTTGGCTTGTTACATCGTACACAATTCTTATTCTTTTTCAATAAATAAAACATCTCCAACCGTAATTTTGTGATATTATATATTTGACAAATGGTACGTTTTATTTCTTTCATCTTTCAAAACTTCAAATTAATATTTTGTCCAGAATTATGAAAAATAATAAAAGTACCGACCTGTAAACAGCGTTGTCTGCTTGTTATAGGAATTTGACAGGGGTCAAGGTTAGTAGACTAGTTTTTATTTTAATGTGGCGCAGCATTGTAATAATACAACTAATTTTGAATTTAAATGACGTCAGTATTCCAATGACGTCAATTTGCATCTCCTTACAATAACCATAAACTGGGTACACGACGTTTCCTATTTGAATAAATTCCAATGTAAAATTGCTATTGAAATTTTTTTCTTCTTAACATTACTAATGCACCTGGATGTCATTGAACAAAATCTTGTGATTAAAAAATTGCATCTTTTACGAAATAGGGATTTCTAGTGAAATTACGGTAAGATATGCTATATTTATTGTGTACGAAGCCAAAACAAGGGTTCGAAATGTGACTGTCGTCGACTTTAGCAACAATGCCGTCTCCTCACGTAGAAAACTTGAATGAACTGTCAACCGGATTATTCAGTGGAGCGATGATTTATGGAAGCACATTTAATTATAAACTTAAACTTTTCAGCAACGAATAATTCCATGAACATCAATAAAAGAAATCACACCGATGACGACTCAGACACTGAGTGAACAATTCTTGACATTTTTCTTCGTTGTTAAAACTGGCACGCTGAAGGTTTTCTGACGTATTACGAGCAAATTAAATATTATATTGTTCGTGAATTTTAGCTATTACATTGTCTTTAAAAGGCATTTCAAACAATATCATTAAAATTATAGGTAACTTTTCACTCGTTTTTTCTTATTTCTGTTTATTGTTTAAATAGAACTATATTCCTTTGTGTAATAATTGGTGGTTCTTCGGTCCGCGTAGTAACACAGCTGTCCTAGTTGTGTAAATTTAGAAATCCCCGTCATTAGCTAGCAGTGTTACAATTTCTAAATTATTATTTGGAAAAAAAAGTCCAATTTAGGGTATGTAATAAATACAAAACTACATATATGTGGTTTTCCGATTTCTGTATTCCACTCGTGTATTTCCTGCTGCAAACCCCTCTGCCTGCGGCATCGGGGTTTCCTGCAGGAAATACACTCGTGGAATACAGAAATCAGAAAACCAATATATGTAGTTTTGTCTATTTATTTTATTATTTTGGGGTGATTGTAGTTGATCAAGATATTTCGTAAATGTATTTATTTTATTATTTTGGGGTGATTGTAGTTGATCAAGATATTTTCGTAAACGTATTTATTTTATTGACCAGGGCCCCGTTCCACAAAACGACCTTAGCCCTAAGATCACCTTAAGTCCATAGTTACCGTATGCACTAAGGTGATCTTAGTGCTAAGATCCTTTCGTGGAACGGGGGCCAGTTATATTATACCTTTTTTCTTTTTCGTAAGAAAAGCATCCATCGTTTGGCAGCTCTTGGCTGTACATTTTTTGCTTCGCTCTCTTTGCACAGGTCGTCCCACGATAGTCGTAGTTTGTGAGTCGACAAAATAGCGCGCCACAATTACTTACATGATAGACTGGTTCTCAATTGAATATACCCATAAGGACGCCTTGTAATATTATTCGTGTACAACCGTGTCCGGTGTATCGGCGCGTCCGGTGATTCGGCGCATTTGGTATTTTGCTTAAGTATGCCAAGGAAGCTGTCATGTTGTCGGTGTTTTTAACGAATTAAAGTTCAATTCTTTTTTCATTGTTTAATCAAGTATCAGCATATTTAAATTATTGTTAATGGTACAATTAATTTTTTTATAGAATTATCAATAATTATATCATAATTTCAAAATAAATCATTCACCTGCTTTCGTGTATATAAACGCGAAGTAGGTCAGTCTTATTGATATTAAGAATGTTAAAACCTGTCTAAAAATACTTTTCCCGCATTTATAAAATTATAATAAACGGTATAAATATTTTTTTCGGTTATTTTTATTTAAACTGAAAAGGAAAACACAGACAAATCAAGCAAAAAAAAAAAATTTACACCTTAATTGACAGTAATTCCAGTTAACAATTGTCACATAGTTACAAAAAAAAATAAATAAATAAATAAAATAATAAAAATTGTTTTAATAATAATAATAAAAGCGAAATAAGATCCACGTGTGTGCAAAATCTACCCCCCCCCCCCCCAAAAAAAATAAAAAAAATAATAATAAATAAATAATAATAATAATAATATAAAAAAAAAAAAAAAATCCATGTAGGTATCTTAGCCATGCATGAAAATGAACATGTATGCATCTGCAGTATTGTGCCACCCAAGAAAACGATTCCGAAACTGATCATGAGATGGGTCATGTGTGAGCGTTCAATTTCAAAGTAATATTTTTAACAAGACAAAACAAAAAAGTAGTAAAATAATCCTGGGACAATAGTGTAGCGTTTATGGGTTAAAAAGTGAGGTCATGGGCGGTTTATAAATAGCGGGGTCACCGATCCACATCTACTGCGCCGATTCACCAGACATGCAACTCGTTTTGGATACAAGGGGGTGGCTACATTTATGAACACTTTTAAAATGTTTATTTACTACAGACATGAACTAATTTGTAGTGTATCTCAGATTATACACTGCTTCATTGGTGAGAGACATATTTCATTAAGTATTTCACAGTGTTCACATAGAAAATGCTCATTGAATGCTTAGGTGCGCCGATACACCGGACAGCATTGTAACACGTACTATTTTAGGCCAAAAAATATTTACGGAAATTTCCGAACGCTGAAATTAATATTTGAGCTTCTACAGAGACGAGCCAAATAAAATCAGAGTGAGGGTGTCCAATAATAAACTAGCATCAGCCATCTGTTAGGGTAAACGTTAAACTACTTATAATAGGAAATAAAAAGCATTATACATTTTTGGGCGGAACTCCAATTCTCGCGCGCGGGGGGGGGGGGGGGGGGGGTGCGTTCGCACCCGTCACACTCCTCCCTCCTGGATACGGGCCTGTTCATCCATGATACATGCATGCCCACTCCTCCAAAAATGTTTTAAAGTATAGTGACAGTTAGGCCACTTCCGAAGATTAAACTAGTTTACACACTTTAAGACATTTTTTCTTTAACCAAACTACGACGAACTTCAATTAGGGCGTATTTAGGATCCTACTCAAATAAACATTCTTGAAACTAATTAATAAGCACGGATTTGAAATTCAGAGCATATTTAAGTCACGAACTTAGAATACAGGACATACTTATTAATTTTAATACTTTTTCTTCTTAAAAACTTTAAATGTTCCCGTGAAAAATCGAAGGAAAATTGTTTTGATCTTTTTTTTTCTTCTACTTTAGTTCACCGTGCATTATATTGCCCAGTTAATTTGAGGTGGGCAATAGACTGGCAACGTGGCGAGGAAATTGAATTCTTTGTTGGTGCGCTGCAGGAAATTCACGGATGAGTTCGATTCGTTAGTTCCGCATCGTTTGGTCGTGTGTTCTTTGGTTTTTATTGCGCTGCGTACACGAACTAAATCTCGCGAACAACAGAAAGAAAAAGAAAACAGACAAGTTCATAAAAATTACATGAAAACACGTACTCCTTTTTTCTTTCTTTCTTTCTCTCTTTCTTTTTCTCTCTGTCTGTACCAATAGTCCCTTGGTGCTAATGTGCTTCCTCTGAAGGCGGTGTGTCAGAATTATCAAAAGTTTGACATCTAATAGCTAATGATTAATTAATTAATGTGCTTTAGTGGTGTCATTAAACGAAACAAACTTAAAACCCAACATCAGAGCTAGGGTCGACAAGGGCATATAGGCGTACGGGTTCCCATTGGTGGGGGGGGGGGGGGGGGGGGAGGCTGATTCAGAGCCGAATTAAACGAAAATGTCCGAATCCGGAAATTAACATTTATTCATATTTGCTTTACTACTAAATACTACCAAACGAAGCACTATATGCATTTTTACATGGATTGATATTAATAATATTGTGAGTATAATGATAGAAGTACATGTTGGAAGGTTTCAAGCCAGCTCATTTTATACGAATGTCTCCGCCGTTTTTGTCCGAATACGAAGATTTGCTCCAGCACAGGTGGGGGTGGGGGTGGGGGTGGGTTGACCTCTGTCTCATACGTTAAAGGGGGAAGAAAAAGACAACGTATGGAAAACCCACAGATAAAACTGTTTACTGTTTTATTCTGTCCCTCCCTCCCACCCCCCCCCCCCCACCCCCACCCCCCCGAGATTATCCAACAACAACAACAACAAAACAAACCTCACAAAATATACACAGAATAAAAACAAATAAACGCACAAGCACACATCATGGATATAATGAACTGTAAAGGAGTTTTATTTGGGCGAAAAAGTAGTTTGAATTATTGTCCGTTTGCGTCAAATGGGAACCGATAAATTGGCATATAACTTTATTCTAGATAGTACTAAAACTCATATAAAAAGACAACCGAACTCTTGTAAGATTTTATTTTACAAAACATTTCTTTAAGAATTGAAAGTTATATATTTGACGTTCATGCGATGATAAACACCAAAACCGTTATACACACTGTATGAATGGCGTAGCGTTAGCGCGAAGCCGTTAATACATAATATTAAAAATATAACGTTCAATTCTTATAATTCCAAATGCATTAATATTGTCATTATACAAAACTACATTAAAAACCCCAATCAAACTCTATTCCACAATGATTTACAACTGTATCAATACACAAATAAGAGAATTCCCTTAGAAAGTTACACTCGGTTTTTTTTCGTCAAATCTCCGATTTATTATATTATTTTATAATGATTTACATAAGGTTTTATCAATTTTAATTTTCTGAATCAAATGTGGATAAAAAAAAAAGTTATAAAATTTAAAATAACTGAACATCAACTGATAACGCAAACATTTTTTTTTTCCTCAAAAATATCAAACGATAATTAATTAAGAATTGAACGATCTATATACTTAAATGGAAGATTTGTTGTAAGGCGGTTAGAGTATGAATTTTGAACTAATTAACATAAGGGAGAGCGTCAAATTATTTAGATGTATCAATTACTAAATTAAAATTGCAGTTGTCAAAAGTTGAATTTGTGAAAAGTGAATGTGAAGACTGACTTGAAAGGGATAAAGTGGTTTCAGTGTTACTGTGTGTGTGGATTTCAGAGGAAGTTTATGATTGTGTGATATTATTCTCGGAAAGGAGCGTGTAAGTTGTTGAGTTGGTGTTTTTGTCAAATGTGACAGGGCTGCGCTCATGTCTATCTTTTAATTTGTTGAGCATTCTCTGCTATAACTTCTAACAGAAGCTTCGTTTTTGTGGCCTGTCATATACATTATGTGTCTCAGTTCAAAACCGGAGTTGTTTAAAGCCTGAATTGCGGTGTAAAGTAATCTGGCCGGTGGTCTAAAGGTCACCACAGGTGGCTCGCAGACTGTGTGCGGTGTAGGTCTGTGATTGTCGTCTGTCAGTTTGTCACTGTCACTCATATAGCAGACGATATTGGGATAAAAATAGAAACTATGGAATTCTCGGGGATGCCGTTGTCGACGTAATACATAAAAAGTAGTTCTGGTAATAACATTCTGTTTTTATTTGTTTACCGAAAAAGTGCAGTTTTCACGTTCATGGAAGAATGAACGTTGGTTTTTTTTTATATCACGTGATAGCATTTTAACCAATCCAGACGCCTATTACAAAACAATAATTATAAAATGGAATTATTTGTAAATGAAAGAACTTTCTTAACAAATTACAATCAAATTATATAGATTAAAAGGAAAAAGAAACGAAGAAATATTTGATGGCAATTTGTAAAGAAACTTTTAATTTACACTAAATGTTTTTCAAATCATATTATATGCGTTCGTGTGGGTTTAAAACAACATTCAATAATGTTTATTCAATAATTAGTTACATATCGATTCATTGGTTCCCTTTTGACGCAAACGGACTATTTTAAATGAACCAAAAAAAAATTGTTTTGTTTAACGACACCTCTAGATCACATTGATTTATTAATAATCGGCTGTTGGATGTCAAACATTTGGTAATTTTGACATATAATCTTGGAGAGGAAACCTGCTACATTTTTCCAATAGTAGCAAGGGATCTTTTATACCATCCCACAGACAAGATAGCACATACCACGGCCTTTGATATACCAGCTGGAACGAGACATAGCCCAATGGGTCCACCGACGGGGATCGATCCTACACTGACCGCGCATCAGTCGGGCACTTTACCACTGTGCTACGTCCTGCCCCCGTTAAATGAAGACGTACATGGACTACGATACGAGTAAGTGACAAAGCATTAAAGTCGTGTGGACATACTACTCTGGAAAAACGGCAAAGTTGTGAAATAAAATGGTTCATTTCATTCATTTTCATTTTCTGTAGATTGCAGAACGAAAACAATTGGCTACCATCTTATGGTATCGGCTTTAACCTGCTCAGATCGAATGGCGAATGGCGACTGGTGCTCGGCAGTCTTAAAGGAAGGGTAAACTCAAATAAGAGTCTTATGTGTTGGAAAGATGCATACCCGGACCACCAACACATATTGACACTTTAACAAATGAAAAACGCGTAATTTTAGAGTTAATAATAAAATAAAAATAAACCATGCTTATTCCTGCTAACTGGGGTTAGCCATTTTGTTTCGTTTTTGTGACGTCCGGTGGTATAGCTTGGGGCGAAGTGACGTCAGCTCCGTCCATCTCCTCTATGCACAGTGTAAACAAACGCTCTAATTTACGACAAGGCGCTTCGCTTTCATCAACCTGACTTGTAAAACAACATAAATGACTTGATAGTATAATAAACTATTTAACTAAATATATTTCAATTTGCATCAGTAGAACGAAATGGAGTTATAGTATTTTTCTTTTTTTTTAAATCCAAAGAAAAAGTGCTTATTATTAGGCCTATTGGTAGGGTACGTTCGAGCAAAAACGACCACTCACGATACCCAAGTGATAATTTTCTTTCCTTTGGGACTACGTAATTGGTCAGCTTTGTGATATAGGAAGGGAAAGTCTACTTAATCAAGGGTTTTACAGAATTACTTACAGTAATGCAGTGATAATGTCCATTACGATTTGAGGGGCGTCCGCCCGGCTATCAGACAATACCTTATGATCTTAATAAAAGAGGCACGTCTTTTTAGTGTGTCTAGACACAGTGTTTGGGGACCGTCTAAATATACACCTCCCAATCAGGAACCACAGGTACAGGCCACGGAAAGAAAAGACCAATTAACCAAGAACACACTCCGATTATTATTTCAGTACGTTAATTTATGTACAAAACATAATATAGTTATTTCAACACTTTGACAATGGTGGCTTATTTTGTATTGAAAAATAATATATACTTGTTGCCGGCTTACTGGGATGGATATTATTACACAACATTGCGATGCATCCGCAAAAATCAGGTATGTTTTGTTTCTTCATTTCGAAGACTAATACCTGACGTGACACGTTAGGTATTACACAACCACCAGCTCGTCAAGAGGGCGTATTCACTGGGATGGTACAAAATGGCTGCGCCCGTTATATATAATAGCCGTCACATTTACCCGTTTTATTAACTATACGATTATACTTGTTGATATTAAACAATAATGTGCATTATATATCGTTGAATATGCATACCAGGCCAAATGCCTTAATTGTCCCCTCCTTTAACCATTTGGCCAACGCCATATAACCGTAAATAAAATATGTTGAGTGCGTGTTTAAATAAAAACTTTTCCTTCATTTCGTTTCTAATTTTTGTTTTCCAGACAGGACAACACATTAATTATAGTCTTTGATATACCATTTGTGGGGCACTGGTTAGGATGGTAGTGTGTGTGTGTGTGGGGGGGGGGGGGGGGGGGGGGGGGAAGAGAGAATCAACCAGTGAACGATTCAATCCTTTAACCAAAGCGCGTCAGGTGAGTACTCCACCAATTGACCCAGATCTCACCACGCACCCCCAATCCTCCCCCCCCCCCTCCCCCGCCCACACACACACTTTGTCCACTTATCATACAGTACACTGCACCTTAGGGTGTTACGTTGGTATGTAGCTCAGCGATAGTGTGTTTGCCTCAAGATGTCATAGGTCGTAGGATCAATCCTCAGTGGGAGGTCTTCTTCAGTTGTTTCTACCCCAATAAGCAATGCCTCGACTTGGGTGTCTGGTATATCAAAGGCTGTGGTGTGCGTTGTTTTGTCCATTAAAAGAAGGAAGGAAATGTTTTATTTAACGACGCACTCAACACATTTTATTTACGGTTATATGGCATCAGACATATGGTTAAGGACCACACAGATATTGAGAGAGGAAACCCACCGTCGACATTTTATGGGCTTCTCTTTTCGATTAGCAGCAAGGGATCGTTTATATGCACCATCCCACAGACAGGGTAGTACATATCACGGCCTTTGATATACCAGTCGTAGTGCACTGGCTGGAACGTGAAATAGCCCAATGGGCACACCGACAGTGATCGATCCCAGAGCGACCGCGCGCTTTACCACTAGGCTACGTCTCGCCCCTGTATTGTCTATTAAAGTGCGTATAGAAGATCCCAGGGTGTTATTCTCAGCAAAAAATACCGTCGGGAGTGCAGAAATCTTACCGACTAGATGATGGTCGTGAGCAGGGCATAGACCAAGACCAGTGTGTTTAACGTGCACATTCAGAGCAACCTGTTGTAGCGCACGCCTGTCCGTGGCACCGGTGCCGGCCTCGGCCGGCTCCTCCGTCCAGGACAGGAAAGGTGGAGTGGGTATGAGGGGGACCGCCTGAACTGGCAGGCGCAAGGGAGCACCAGCAGTCCGACCGTAGTCGGTAATAGGCGGAGGGTGGTATGGTGCTATGGAATTTGGAATGTCCCGTAGGATTACGCCAAAGAGAATGGGTGCGCACTTTGATGAAGGAAATTCGACGCAATTTTGAACCGTCGATCGAAAAGAAAAAGGTAGGGAGCTACGTATAGGTTTGAAATTTGCAGAGCAAAGATGACACAGTCTCATTTAAAGTGCAGTTTTGTGACGTCATCTTCCACAGAACTTGCATAACATTGACAAGACTGTCCCTTCGATTGGTGCATGCTGGCACACATATTCAGATGACTGCCAACTTGTGTATCAAGTTGGTGGTAGTAATCGGTAGGTGTGTGTTAGCCTTTAGCTACATCTCGTTCTGCATTTACTGGGGTGGATCCAGGAAATATTTGGTTGTGGGTACTAAGGCAAAGATGGCATATGGACCAACTCATGAAAGGGGCAACGCAGTGAAAAAAACAAAAAAGAACCAACAAAAACAGAAAAAGGGGCACTTCAATATATTTAGGAGGGACAGGTCCCATGGTCCCTCCCCCAACCTTAGATCTGATTTATGAATATATTTATAACTCAATATCTTGTGATATGTTTTGTTTCCATTTTTATTGCACATTCATTGAATAAAATTGTTAGCCAATACCTCAGTTGGATAACCAATAAACAGCATTGATCTGCATAATATTAACAGTTGTATTTTTTTTACACCAATGTAACAATAAAACATTTTGAGTATTAATCATATCCGTATTTAATCATTCTCTGTGCTTTGAGATCAAAGCAGGGTTTTTTTAAAATCCATAACACAATGACATAATGTTAATATAACATCCTGCCATTAAAGGTGCTATATCATGTACGTAGTTACAAAACATTTGTTAAACAATTTTCAGTGCCAGAGTTTCACCTCTTCTACTCACCACGCTGTCGGTCATACCCACCAACATTGTTTATTTATTTATTTCAACTTATTTTCGTGCTTATATCCCTTAAGGTTCAAGCACGCTGTCCTGGACAGACAGCCCAGATAGCTGTAGTGTGTGTCCAGGACAGTGGGTTAGTTGTTAGTTGGTTAGTGGTTAGTGAGAAAGAAGAGGGTGTAATGGCCTTACACCTACCCATTGAGCCCTTAAGAACTCGCTCTGGGTTGGAACCGGTACGATGCTTCAAACCCAGTACCTACCAGCCTGTAGTCCGATGGCTTAACCACTGCACCACCGAGGCCGGTCCAACATTGTTAAATTGCCTGGATGCAGTCCAATTCAGCAAGGGACTTTACTCTTCACGGGCATGCATACATGGAATGTGATATAGGTCTATTTGTAATTTGTACATGTATTTCTTATAAATAGCTTCAAATTAATCAATCCTGCAAATAATCTTTGCATAAATAACTCACGACTATCAACATTATAATGGGCCTGCAAGTTGTGTAAAGAGAGAAATATTCAGTGGTAGGTAAATGTGCAGTCAGTTTAGGATCGTCAGTGGTGATGGGGGTGGGGACAGCATTGGGCTATTTCTCTTTCCAGCTAGTGCACCACGACTGGTATATCAACGGCCATGGTATGAACTATCTATCCTGTGTGTGGGATGGTGCATACAAAAGATCCCTTTCTCTTGATGAAAAAATGTAGCAGGTTTCCTCTCTAAGATTATGTCAGAATTACCAAATGTTTAACATCCAATAGCCGACGATTAATTAATAAATCAATGTGATCTAGTGGTGTTGTTATCACATCACAATAAATAGAAATTGTTGAAAAAGGTGAATCCACAAAATTGGCCAAGTTGACTGTTAGCAGTTAAATACAGACAGATGAGTTTCACGCAGACAGCAAACTTGTCGGCAACATTTGCCTGACATAACATTATGAAATGTTTGACTCAACACATTTTAATTACGGTTATATGGTGTCAGACATATGGTTAAGGATCACACAGATATCAAGAGAGGAAACCCGCTGCTGCCACACAATGGGCTACTCTTTTTTGATTAGCAGCAAGGGATCTTTTATATGTGACATCCCACAGACAAAATAGCATATACCAGTCTTTGTTTTACACCAGTTATTGAGCACTGGCTGGAACGACAAATAGCCCACTGGTGGGAATTCATCCCAAGCTGACCGTGCATCAGGCAAGCTAGTTGACTCAAGTGGTTTTCATTTTTTATTTCAACTTATTTTCGTTCTTATATCCAATTAAGGTTCAAGCACGCTGTCCTGGGCACACACCTCAGCAATCTGGACTGTTTGTCCAGGACAGTGGGTTAATTGTTAGTGGTTACTGACTCAAAAGGAACGCACCAATTCTGTCCATTGTCCTCTAAACATTATGATTTTTTGGGTTTTTTCAACTAGTAAAAATTAAATAATTTAGTTGTAATTTTTTTGTGGGTGTATAGCTGAAGTCATACTGGTTAAAGCTGAAAGCGACCTTCCATTATTATCCACACGGTTTAACATACCCGAGGTAATAAAAACCATATGAAGCACACATGCAATAACAAGTGTAATGACGTAATTTTGGGAAGCGACATCATAACATGTTGCTTTCTTAGTCCTAGCTCATACTGCATTGTGAAATATGTTGTCATTTCATTGTCTCCTTTTAGTTCAAACATTCTCGCTCACCCTGCTATGTGAAATATGTTGTCATTTCATTGTCTCCTTTTAGTTGTAGTTGAAACATTTTGAGACAGTCCTTGTTATTCATTAAAAAAAATAACAATAATAAAATGGATAATAAAGAAATTATTACACTCACATGCGAGTCGTACTGATTTTACAAAACTTGTGTCAGTATTTATATATTACTCTCGCTTTCGCTCGGGCAATACAAGAATCCTGACACCCATTGCATAAAATCAGTATGACACACAAGCTCGTATAATAATCTCTATATATCCACTATACAGCTCTGATTTAACACCTTTAATATTCAACTCACAGAAAAAGTTCCTGTCCATGTACAGTATTGCACAAGGTATATGATTAACAGTAATAAAGAAAAAATCAAATTGTTTTCATTAAAATTATTTATAGGTCATTCATAAACATTATGAGTGTATCCGGAAATCACAAAATGTAATCATTTACAATTTTTATAACTAGTTTAAGGCCATTTTACTTGCTGCACAGGAACTTTTTTCTACAAATAAACATACATAGTATTACATACCTCTCAAAACCGGACCCTCTGTAAACCTTAATTCCCTCAAAAAATCCTTTTTTAAAAACCACAGAACGTAACCTTTCTAAACCGGATACCTCTTTAAGTCAGACGTTTTTGTTGGTCACAAGGTTGTCCGGTTTAGAGGAGTTTCACTTTACATATAACCACACTCAACACACACAGCACACACACACACACACACACACACACACACACACACACACATGCATGCATGCATATGCACACACACACACACACACATGCGCGCACACACACACACAGAGCACACAAATCACACACATGCTCATTGATAACAGGTGTCTGTATTTCACTCAACTATTTATAAATTATTTTTATAGATGTATTTCTTAATCACAGGTTTCTTCTCTAGTGTTTCTGTCACTAACTACATAGAATCAACTGTAAAAGAAGAGTCATTTCTACATGTCTAAGTCTTCATAATGGATTTCTACTCCAGTCTTTCAAATTATTTATCTAAATATAAATTATGAAAATAAAGTACAGGTTTCTATTCTGGTGTCTCAAGACACTCAGCGATGTATAAATTACAGTCAAAGCAGTTTTCACAGATAAAAATGAACGAAAAAGACAGTACTGGTAACAATTTTCGGTTGGCACTAAAATCCAAGAACAGTTATGGGGTAATTCTAAAATCCAGAATTTTAAAAAGTATCTGACTGATTTTCACCTCCTAAGTTTCATTTCTATACACACATTTGGCATACATATGTTTATCACAAGTTTTAAAAACATCTCAGTTGATCAGATAGGTGTGTATTGCTGTCAACTCTTCAGAGTAGAGGATTCCAGGTCATCTTTTGAGTCTTTTCTCTCGCTCTGCTGAGAAAAGTCTGAAATGAAAAACAAAATAAAAAAACCACCTCAATTCTACAATAATAACAGATGAAAAAAAACATTCGGATAAATATGTGAAAAACGTTTAGTTGATGTAATTTTGTAACTTACTTTTTTTTTTATTCTCAAGGTGTCTAGTAAACCAATGTTCATATTCTCATCACAAATTATTGTCCAAAAGGAATCCATTTGGTGGCCATCTTGGAGGCCATGTTGGATTTCCGATCGGTTTAACTTTTGAACTAGACATCATACAGAGAGAAATTACCACATTTTCCAGTGTAATTTTGGCATGAGGAATTGATTGAAAGAGTGATTTTTATGACTGCATTAAAACTAAAAAAATATTTTAAAAAGTCAGTACAATTTACCCTTCAAATCTCGCAAAAAATCTATCTATATCCATAAAAAAAATCCAGTACTCTAGGAATACTGAGAGGAAATCTGCTGCTGCCACTCCCTGAGATACACTTTTCAATAAGTACCAAGGGATATTTTATATAAATCATCCCACAGACAGGATAGTACATACCACAGCCTTTGCTACACCAGCTGTGGAGCACTGGCTGGAACGAGAAAAATAGCCCAATGGGGATCAATCCTACATTTCTCGCACATCAGGCATTCCCTCAGACGGACTCTCAGCAAACCTGAATTCCCTCAAAACCAGACACTCAGCAAACCGGAATTCCCTCAAAACCGGACACTCAGCAAACCGGAATTCCCTAAAAACCGGACTCAGCAAACCGGAATTCCCTCAAAACCAGACACTCCGCAAACCGGAATTCCCTCAAGACCAGACACTCAGTAAACCAGAATTCCCTCTAAACTGGACACTCAGTAAACCAGAATTCCCTCAAAACCGGACACTCAGTAAACCAGAATTCCCTCTAAACCGGACTCTCAGTAAACCAGAATTCCCTCAAAACTGGACACTCAGCAAACTGGAATTCCCTCAAAACCAGACACTCAGTAAACCAGAATTCCCTCTAAACTGGACACTCAGTAAACCAGAATTCCCTCAAAACCGGACACTCAGTAAACCAGAATTCCCTCTAAACCGGACACTCAGTAAACCAGAATTCCCTCAAAACCGGACACTCAGTAAACCAGAAACCCCTTAAAACTGGACTCCGTAAACCAGAATTCCCTCTAAACCGGACACTCAGTAAACCAGAATTCCCTCAAAACTGGACACTCAGTAAACCAGAATTCCCTCAAAACTGGACACTCAGTAAACCAAAATTCCCTCAAAACTGGACACTCAGTAAACCAGAATTCCCTCAAAACTGGACACTCAGTAAACCAGAATTCCCTCAAAATTGGATGTTTCACGGTCCCTTTTCAAATATTAGTACAGAACAAAACCTCTCTAAACTAGATGTCCCGTAAAACCAGACTTTTCACTTGGTCTCAAGGGTGTCTGGTTTAGATAGATCTCACTGTATTTAGTTTTTAATGTTTACCAGAATCCAATCCGCTCCATTCGTCAGGTACGTGTAGGAAGTAGCGATCCATGGCCTCGAGGAAACGACCACGGTACAGCTGGGGGGACACTACTGTGGGCATCTTACCTAGAAACAAGTATCATAAAGAACATAACGAGTAAGAACAAGATAAAAAATATATATATGTTATGGATAGATGACTGGCATGGTAAGTACTGAAGATCAAAGAGAAACAAGAGAATGAATAATATTGTTAAAAGACTATAATTAAGTTTCTGCTACATTCATTAAAACGTAACGTCATCCCATTGGTCCGGCCGTAGGAACAGGAGTTGGTTCATTTCTCGATGAACGTAAAAATAACGTTGTCAGGGAATGTCATATCTCATTGCTACTTTGTCTTACCGAGCGTTATTGTTTAAGAACAAAAAATAAAAATAAAAATACAATATACACGTTTACTGTTATTATTAGCAAGTATGATTCAAATATAATTATAATTCGCCGATTCACACAATTTATGTATGATTTTTGTTTCTTCATATCTGATGAATGTAAAAGAAATAACAGACAATCGTGAACTCAATGGATTTAAATTTCCCTCCGTTTCAACAAACCTTGTCCTCCTATCATGGAGATCTGTGACTTGACAACCATTTCCAGTTTCTTGTCCCACGTGAAAGTTCGAATGTAATCTGAAAATACAATACACGAAGTCCACTTAATTAAATGTCTGCCTACCATAGACTTCTTTGATAAATGACTGCCTATCATAGACTTCTTTGATAAATGACTGCCTACCATAGACTTCTTTGATAAATGCCTGCCTACCATAGATGTCTTTGATAAAGGACTGCCTACCATAGACTTCTTTGATAAATGACTGCCTACCATAGACTTCTTTGATAAATGTCTGCCTACCATAGACGTCTTTGATAAAGGACTGCCTACCATAGACTTCTTTGATAAATGACTGCCTACCATAGACTTCTTTGATAAATGTCTGCCTACCACAGACTTCTTTGATAAAGGACTGCCTACCATAGACTTCTTTGATAAATGACTGCCTACCATAGACTTCTTTGATAAATGACTGCCTACCATAGACTTCTTTGATAAATGTCTGCCTACCATAGACGTCTTTGATAAAGGACTGCCTACCATAGACTTCTTTGATAAATGACTGCCTACCATAGACTTCTTTGATAAATGTCTGCCTACCATAGACGTCTTTGATAAAGGACTGCCTACCATAGACTTCTTTGATAAATGACTGCCTACCATAGACTTCTTTGATAAATGTCTGCCTACCACAGACTTCTTTGATAAAGGACTGCCTACCATAGACTTCTTTGATAAATGACTGCCTACCATAGACTTCTTTGATAAATGTCTGCCTACCATAGACTTCTTTGATAAATGACTGCCTACCATAGACTTCTTTGATAAATGACTGCCTACCACAGACTTCTTTGATAAATGTCTACCTAAAATAGACTTCTTTGATAACTGCCTGCCATAGACTTCTTTGATAAATGACTGCCTACCACAGACTTCTTTGATAAATGCATAAATAAAAATTCACAAATCAAATCAATAAATAAAAATGACATAAATCATATAAAATAAAATGAATAAATAGATATAAATAAACAAATGATGAGAATAAAATTATAATTTAAAAAATAGCAATGAAAAGGAACTCAACAAAGAATAAATATAAACAAGAGTACTGGTGAGGTACATGATACGCCCATCAGGAGTTTGATGGAAAACCATATCTATATTAATGAATATGTTACGGGTATGATTCAAGTCTAATTATGTGAAATTTTTGCAATGGGATGGATGAAGAGTTTGTTTTGGACCAATCACCATCCCAAGTTGTTCCTACATGTGTGGTTTGATGGTCCTGTATGCAAGACATGGTCCAGACAAGGATTTACAGTTATGTGCAATAGACCGTGAAAAGTAGGTCACAGTGACCTAGTAATAGAATGTGACACACTGCTATCCCAAGTTGCTCTTACATGTGAGGTTTGATGGTCCTGTATCCATCTGTATGCAAGATATGGTCCAGACAAGGATTTACTGTTATGTGCAGTAGACCGTGAAAAGTAGGTCACAGTGACCTAGTAATAGTACACAACACACCACCATCCCAAGTTGTTCCTATATGTGAGGTTTGATGGTCCTGTATGCATCTGTATGCAAGATATGGTCCGGACAAGAAAAAGTTAACAGAAGGATGGATGGACGGACAGATAACGTCATACCATAATACGACCCATCATAGATGGACGTATAAAAAGAAGACAGTGACAAATTAAACCAAATCAAAACTAAAAAAACCTAACCATAGGCGTATAGGCTCTCATGTTTGTAGGGGGTGGACAGGCTGATTTTTGCCAAAAAATTCATCGAAAATGGCCGAATCTGGATAGCAACATTTATTCATATTAACAATACTGCCAAAAAGCTACATAGGGTTGCAAACAAATAAATATGTATTTTTACATGGATTACAAATAATATTGTACGTTGAATGGTGGAAATATATGATGAAAAGGTTTCAGGCCAGCTCATTTGGCCCGAATGTCTCCATACTTTTTGCCCAAATTGATTATTTTCTTCAGCACTGGGAGAGCGGTTGTCCCCCCTGACCCGTCTCGCACATCGGTGGACCCATTGGGCGAGACGTAGCCTAGTGGTAAAGCGCGCGGTCTGGGATCGATCCCTGTCGGTGGACCCATTGGGCTATTTCTCTTTCCAGCCAGTGCTCCACTACTGGTGTAACAAAGGCCGTCGTATGTACTATCCAGTCTATGGGATGGCGCATATAAAAGATCCCTTGCTGCTATTCAAAAAGTGTAGCCCATGAAGTGGCGACAGCGGGTTTCCTCTCTCAATATCTGTGTGGTCCTTAACCATATGTCTCATGCCATATAACCATAAATAAAATGTGTTGAGTGCGTCGTTAAATAAAAGATTTCCTTCTTCCTGTCTTGTACACTTATGAAACTAACCAATGATTCCAACAACAAGTTCCTTCTTGGTTTCGTCGAGACCGACGAGGAGGGAGTAATCCATGATGAGGTTTGCTGACAGGAAGTCCGAGTCACTGTCGATGGCTGTCTTCAGAACAGCCTTCGAGTACGGGCGCATATACAGCGGGGAATCAACACTCACTGAAACACAAAATAACAGAAATATATATAACAAAATATTACAGTTTAGGCGATTCAACACTTACTGAAACACAAAATAATAGAAATCTGTACAATCAAATATTACAAAGTTTATAGTTTCATTTTAAATGATTCTTTGAGTATGGACACATGTAGAGCAGGGAATCAACACTCACTGAAACACAAAACAAATATTACAAAGTTTCAGAATTACTTCTTTTAAATTATTTTTAGAGTATGGATGCATGTAGAGGGACGAATTGACACTTGCTGAAACACAAAACAGAAATCTATACAATTAAATATTACAAAGTACAGGGTGTTTCTTCTTTTTAATTACTCTTCAAGTACAGATGCATGTAGAGGGGGGAATCGAAACAAAACGACGGAAATCAATATAATAAAATATTACAAAATTTATAGTTTCATTTTAAATTACTCTTGAATTTATGGTCATAGATCACAATTATTTAAAGTTAGAAGTTTTTTGTTTTGTTTAACGACACCACTAGAGCACATTGATTAACTAATCATCGGCTATTGGATGTCAAACATTTGGTAATTTTGACATAGAGTCTTAGAAAGAAAACTTGCTACATTTTTCCATTAGCAGTAAGGGATCTTTTATATGCACCATCCCACAGACAGGATAACACATACCAGTCTTTGATGCCTTTAGTACACTGGCTGGAACAAGAAATAACCCATTGGGCCCACCAATGGTGACCAATCCCACACTGACTGCACATCAAGCAAACGGTTTTACCACTGAACTACGTTCTGCCCTCCCCTCCTCCCCCCCCCCCCCATTTATTTATGCCATAGGTTTCAATATATTAATAATATTAATAATATCAGTAGTTGCTTGATTTTTTGTTTTATGTGTGAATATATTTCTAGAAATCAACTGGATAACTGGAACCAGCATGCCATATATTTTTATCCCATATAAGGCAGAGTTGCTTGACAAATGACCTACTAAATGGTAAGGGAGGTAATTCTAAGCTGGACGTAATATTGTAGTTAAAATGGACGTAATTCAAATCACTAATAAGATAAGGACATTTTGGAGCAGATTCTCTCCACCGAACATTATGGCTCAAACTACAAAATGAAAAAATTGCAAATGTAGAAGAAAGGGAGGTAATTCAAACTCAAATACTTAGAAAGCTAATCAGTACAATACTGTTTAACAGAACAGTCAATGGATTCATGCTGGCCAATTTGGATAAGGGGCAGATAATAATAATAATAATAATCTTTATTTAAAGAAGGTTACACAAATAGTAGTACACTAATCTCCCTTGTGGCCTTCTGTCTATTAAGTATTAAATATTATTACTCAACATATAATGAAATAAACAATGTAATAACAAAACACAACATAATTATTCTTCATTAAATGCATCGAAACTATAAAGTAAATACCCATGATGCATACATAATTAATACAATTTTGTTTACATATACAAACAAATGTTATCACAACTTGATATAATCATAAACAAATATAATTTAAATGGACAGACTCCTGAGTAAAGATTTTACTGAACATTACCAAGAGCCAGTGTTGTTACACTGGATACAAGGATACACTTTTTTTAATAGAGTCTGGGATTGTATTCCATGTTTCAACACTGGAATATCTGAAGGAGTGTTTATACAATTCAGTGTTGGGTGTAAACTAAATATCAGGTAAGTAAAACAATTAGAGATCTATATATACGTTTGAGTAGATTCTCGTCAAGGTGTACAAGGTCTTCGTATCGTTTCCCCGACGTGTTGATCAGACGATTTCTCAGTGATCCCTTTAAGTCGTATTTCTGAAACATTCAAACACAATATTCAGCTCATTCGTACACCAGAGCATATTGATTTATTAATCATCGGTTACCAGATGTCAATCGTTACTCACTGAAACCCACTGCAGTGCTGTGGAAATTATCCAGACACTCAAGAACTCTCAGTTGCTGAGGGGCAAGATGTAGCTCAGTGGTAAAGCATTCGGTTGATGCGCGGTTGGTCTGGGATCGATCCGCGTCGGTGGGCCCATATGCATCACAACCAGCATATCAAAGGCCGTGGTATGTGCTATCCTGTCTGTGGGATGGTGCATATAAAACATCCCTTGCTGCTAATTGGAAAGAGTAGCCCATGAAGTGGCAACAGCGGGTTTCCTCTCTCAATATCTGTGTGTGGTCCTTAACCATATGTCTGACACCATATAACCATAAATAAAATGTGTTCGAGTGCATCGTTAAATAAAACATTTCCTTCTTCCTTACTCAGCTGTTTGGTTCATCGAATTACTTTTACACTTTTAACAGTTGTCCTGTCTTGTATACAGTGGCGTACCTAGTGTATGGCAGCTATGGCATGTGCCCAGGACACCATTTGAAGGGGGGAGGGGCACCACTTGAAGGGGGGTGGGCACCACTGAGCAGTTTCTATAAAGTCAGATGTCATCTATCAGATGGGTGTCAGATGTTTGGACAAGGGCACAATTTCAGTGTTTGCCATTTTACGTAGGTACGCCACTACCTGTATATACATTTTGAGACTAACTGAATAGAAAGACAATGTTAGGAATATGGTGAGGCAAGTTTATGAGTTTATTAAAACTGTAGTTGTGTTTGTATTTTGCATTAGTAAATGATGTTATAATATGGTGAGGTAAAATTGTGAGTTTATTAAAACTGTAGTTGTGTTTGTATTTTGTATTAGTTAATGTTATAATATGTGGAGGTCAGATTGTGAGTTTATTAAAACTGTAGTTGTGTTTGTATTTTGCATTAGTAAATGATGTTATAATATGGTGAGGTAAAATTGTGAGTTTATTAAAACTGTAGTTGTGTTTGTATTTTGTATTAGTTAATGTTATAATATGTGGAGGTCAGATTGTGAGTTTATTAAAACTGTAGGTGTGTTTGTATTTTGCATTACTAAATGATGAGACTACAACAGACCTGAGCAATTCTTCGGTTGTAGAAGAGATTTTCCATCACCAGCAGATCCTGTTTGAGTGCTGTGTTGGTCTGAGTGTTGCGGAATCCGATCCGATAAACACCTAGAATCTTTGCCAAAGCGGTCGGCTTCTGAATAAAACAAAATATCACCTCGTAAACTTCAATCTCAGAACATCTGTCAAAGCGGTCGGTTTCTGAATAAAACAAAATATCACCTCGTAAACTTCAATCTCAGAACATCTGTCAAAGCGGTCGGTAAACTTTCTGAATAAAACAAAATATCACCTCGTAAACTTCAATCTCAGAACATCTGTCAAAGCGGTCGGTTTCTGAAACAAAACAAAATATCACCTCGTAAACTTCAATCTCAGAACATCTGTCAAAGCGGTCGGCTTCTGAATAAAACAAAATATCACCTCGTAAACTTCAATCTCAGAACATCTGTCAAAGCGGTCGGCTTCTGAATAAAACAAAATATCACCTCGTAAACTCCAATCTCAGAACATCTGTCAAAGCGGTCGGCTTCTGAATAAAACAAAATATCACCTCGTAAACTTCAATCTCAGAACATCTGTCAAAGCGGTCGGTTCTGAATAAAACAAAATATCACCTCGTAAACTTCAATCTCAGAACATCTGTCAAAGCGGTCGGCTTCTGAATAAAACAAAATATCACCTCGTAAACTTCAATCTCAGAACATCTGTCAAAGCGGTCGGTTTCTGAATAAAACAAAATATCACCTCGTAAACTTCAATCTCAGAACATCTGTCAAAGCGGTCGGCTTCTGAATAAAACAAAATATCACCTCGTAAACTCCAATCTCAGAACATCTGTCAAAGCGGTCGGCTTCTGAATAAAACAAAATATCACCTCGTAAACTTCAATCTCAGAACATCTGTCAAAGCAAATGGTTAGCTGCAGTATTTCCATGTCGGTATGGGACTACTTGACAGGTCTGTGCTTCTCGCTTGCTGTCAGTTGAGCTATCTCGGTATCACCCGAGCCCTGGGTGCCATGAAATCATTCCCCATGGGGGGGGGGGGGGGTGTCATACACTCAGGAGACACACCCATAATGGCACCCGTGAAGTTAGTGACACTCTTGTGTATGTGGCCTTACACCTACCCATTGAGCCGAGCGGGGCACTCACTTACACCTACCCATTGAGCCGAGCGGGGCACTCACTCTGAGTTGGAGCTGGCGCTAAAATGAAAAATCAATCATTGCATCATGTTGGAGCAGGTACTAGAATCATGTTAGGCATCATGTTAGGCATCATGTTAGGCATCACATTAGGCACCACGTTTGGCACCACGTTAGGCACCATGTTTGGCACCATGTCTGACACCATGTTAGGCATCATGTTAGGCACCATGTCTGACATCATGTTAGACATGAACCCAGTACGTAACAGTTTTAATTTTAAGTTCAATGTTTAACCACTACACCACCGAAATACACATTTTTTTTGCCTTATACTGGACACCAGCAAATAAATAAAGCATAATGAAGGCAAGTGGATGTAGTAAAAATAAAGAATCTACTAGTACTTCATTATTTTAAAAACTACTTACCTTTTCGGTATAAGCCTTGGAAATGTATTTGAAATATTCTGGACCGAACTTCTCAAACGATTCTATTTCCATGTTGGACATTTGCTTTAGAATAAATCGATCATCTGTATTTAATAATAATAACTGTTAAAATATACACAAGCTCCTGCTGTGCAACATGCTGGAAGAAAAAAAACATTTCTGTGGCAAAACAAATTCAATTTTAACAATGTTTATAAGACAGAATGTGTTTAATTCTTTTTATAAAAATAAATAACAAAAAAACATAAATCCCACACTCTAACCCCTCCCCCCCAACACTAACAACCAGATATGTGTTCTGATAAATATAAACACTCTAACTTTTTAATATTAAAATGACACATATACATGTGGATTTTAAAAACTTAATCAGGGCTTCTAGATTATGGTAGCCCTACTCCCACGGCTAGTGATATTCACTGTAATATGACACACATAAAACTTAACCAGGCCTTCTAGATTATGGTAGCCCTACTCCCATGGCTAGTGATATTCACTGTAATATGACACACATAAAACTTAATCAGGGCTTCTAGATTATGGTAGCCCTACTCCCATGGCTAGTGATATTCACTGTAATATGACACACATAAAACTTAATCAGGGCTTCTAGATTATGGTAGCCCTACTCCCATGGCTAGTGATATTCACTGTAATATGACACACATAAAACTTAATCAGGGCTTCTAGATTATGGTAGCCCTACTCCCATGGCTAGTGATATTCACTGTAATATGACACACATAAAACTTAATCAGGCCTTCTAGATTATGGTAGCCCTACTCCCATGGCTAGTGATATTCACTGTAATATGACACACATAAAACTTAATCAGGGCTTCTAGATTATGGTAGCCCTACTCCCACGGCTAGTGATATTCACTGTAATATGACACACATAAAACTTAACCAGGCTTCTAGATTATGGTAGCCCTACTCCCATGGCTAGTGATATTCACTGTAATATGACACACATAAAACTTAATCAGGGCTTCTAGATTATGGTAGCCCTACTCCCACGGCTAGTGATATTCACTGTAATATGACACACATAAAACTTAATCAGGGCTTCTAGATTATGGTAGCCCTACTCCCACGGCTAGTGATATTCACTGTAATATGACACACATAAAACTTAATCAGGGCTTCTAGATTATGGTAGCCCCACTCCCACGGCTAGTGATATTCACTGTAATATGACACACATAAAACTTAATCAGGGCTTCTAGATTATGGTAGCCCCACTCCCACGGCTAGTGATATTCACTGTAATATGACACACATAAAACTTAATCAGGGCTTCTAGATTATGGTAGCCCCACTCCCACGGCTAGTGATATTCACTGTAATATGACACACATAAAACTTAATCAGGGCTTCTAGATTATGGTAGCCCTACTCCCATGGCTAGTGATATTCACTGTAATATGACACACATAAAACTTAATCAGGGCTTCTAGATTATGGTAGCCCTACTCCCACGGCTAGTGATATTCACTGTAATATGACACACATAAAACTTAACCAGGGCTTCTAGATTATGGTAGCCCTACTCCCACGGCTAGTGATATTCACTGTAATATGACACACATAAAACTTAATCAGGGCTTCTAGATTATGGTAGCCCTACTCCCACGGCTAGTGATATTCACTGTAATATGACACACATAAAACTTAACCAGGGCTTCTAGATTATGGTAGCCCTACTCCCACGGCTAGTGATATTCACTGTAATATGACACACATAAAACTTAATCAGGGCTTCTAGATTATGGTAGCCCTACTCCCACGGCTAGTGATATTCACTGTAATATGACACACATAAAACTTAATCAGGGCTTCTAGATTATGGTAGCCCTACTCCCATGGCTAGTGATATTCACTGTAATATGACACACATAAAACTTAATCAGGGCTTCTAGATTATGGTAGCCCTACTCCCACGGCTAGTGATATTCACTGTAATATGACACACATAAAACTTAACCAGGGCTTCTAGATTATGGTAGCCCTACTCCCATGGCTAGTGATATTCACTGTAATATGACACACATAAAACTTAATCAGGGCTTCTAGATTATGGTAGCCCTACTCCCACGGCTAGTGATATTCACTGTAATATGACACACATAAAACTTAACCAGGGCTTCTAGATTATGGTAGCCCTACTCCCATGGCTAGTGATATTCACTGTAATATGACACACATAAAACTTAATCAGGGCTTCTAGATTATGGTAGCCCTACTCCCACGGCTAGTGATATTCACTGTAATATGACACACATAAAACTTAATCAGGGCTTCTAGATTATGGTAGCCCTACTCCCATGGCTAGTGATATTCACTGTAATATGACACACATAAAACTTAATCAGGGCTTCTAGATTATGGTAGCCCTACTCCCATGGCTAGTGATGTTCACTGTAATATGACACACATAAAACTTAATCAGGCCTTCTAGATTATGGTAGCCCTACTCCCATGGCTAGTGATGTTCACTGTAATATGACACACATAAAACTTAATCAGGCCTTCTAGATTATGGTAGCCCTACTCCCATGGCTAGTGATATTCACTGTAATATGACACACATAAAACTTAATCAGGCCTTCTAGATTATGGTAGCCCTACTCCCATGGCTAGTGATGTTCACTGTAATATGACACACATAAAACTTAATCAGGCCTTCTAGATTATGGTAGCCCTACTCCCATGGCTAGTGATGTTCACTGTAATATGACACACATAAAACTTAATCAGGGCTTCTAGATTATGGTAGCCCTACTCCCATGGCTAGTGATATTCACTGTAATATGACACACATAAAACTTAATCAGGGCTTCTAGATTATGGTAGCCCCACTCCCACGGCTAGTGATATTCACTGTAATATGACACACATAAAACTTAATCAGGCCTTCTAGATTATGGTAGCCCTACTCCCATGGCTAGTGATATTCACTGTAATATGACACACATAAAACTTAATCAGGGCTTCTAGATTATGGTAGCCCCACTCCCACGGCTAGTGATATTCACTGTAATATGACACACATAAAACTTTATCAGGGCTTCTAGATTATGGTAGCCCTACTCCCACGGCTAGTGATATTCACTGTAATATGACACACATAAAACTTAATCAGGGCTTCTAGATTATGGTAGCCCCACTCCCACGGCTAGTGATATTCACTGTAATATGACACACATAAAACTTAATCAGGGCTTCTAGATTATGGTAACCCCACTCCCACGGCTAGTGATATTCACTGTAAAATTACACACATAAAACTTAATCAGGGCTTCTAGATTATGGTAGCCCCACTCCCACGGCTAGTGATATTCACTGTAATATGACACACATAAAACTTAATCAGGGCTTCTAGATTATGGTAGCCCTACTCCCATGGCTAGTGATATTCACTGTAATATGACACACATAAAACTTAATCAGGGCTTCTAGATTATGGTAGCCCTACTCCCACGGCTAGTGATATTCACTGTAATATGACACACATAAAACTTAACCAGGGCTTCTAGATTATGGTAGCCCTACTCCCACGGCTAGTGATATTCACTGTAATATGACACACATAAAACTTAATCAGGGCTTCTAGATTATGGTAGCCCTACTCCCACGGCTAGTGATATTCACTGTAATATGACACACATAAAACTTAACCAGGGCTTCTAGATTATGGTAGCCCTACTCCCACGGCTAGTGATATTCACTGTAATATGACACACATAAAACTTAATCAGGGCTTCTAGATTATGGTAGCCCCACTCCCACGGCTAGTGATATTCACTGTAATATGACACACATAAAACTTAATCAGGGCCTCTAGATTATGGTAGCCCTACTCCCATGGCTAGTGATATTCACTGTAATATGACACACATAAAACTTAATCAGGGCTTCTAGATTATGGTAGCCCCACTCCCACGGCTAGTGATATTCACTGTAATATGACACACATAAAACTTAACCAGGGCTTCTAGATTATGGTAGCCCTACTCCCATAGCTAGTGATATTCACTGTAATATGACACACATAAAACTTAATCAGGGCTTCTAGATTATGGTAGCCCTACTCCCACGGCTAGTGATATTCACTGTAATATGACACACATAAAACTTAACCAGGGCTTCTAGATTATGGTAGCCCTACTCCCATGGCTAGTGATATTCACTGTAATATGACACACATAAAACTTAATCAGGGCTTCTAGATTATGGTAGCCCTACTCCCACGGCTAGTGATATTCACTGTAATATGACACACATAAAACTTAATCAGGGCTTCTAGATTATGGTAGCCCTACTCCCATGGCTAGTGATATTCACTGTAATATGACACACATAAAACTTAATCAGGGCTTCTAGATTATGGTAGCCCTACTCCCATGGCTAGTGATATTCACTGTAATATGACACACATAAAACTTAATCAGGGCTTCTAGATTATGGTAGCCCTACTCCCATGGCTAGTGATGTTCACTGTAATATGACACACATAAAACTTAATCAGGCCTTCTAGATTATGGTAGCCCTACTCCCATGGCTAGTGATATTCACTGTAATATGACACACATAAAACTTAACCAGGCCTTCTAGATTATGGTAGCCCTACTCCCATGGCTAGTGATATTCACTGTAATATGACACACATAAAACTTAATCAGGCCTTCTAGATTATGGTAGCCCTACTCCCATGGCTAGTGATGTTCACTGTAATATGACACACATAAAACTTAATCAGGGCCTTCTAGATTATGGTAGCCCTACTCCCATGGCTAGTGATATTCACTGTAATATGACACACATAAAACTTAATCAGGGCTTCTAGATTATGGTAGCCCCACTCCCATGGCTAGTGATATTCACTGTAATATGACACACATAAAACTTTATCAGGGCTTCTAGATTATGGTAGCCCCACTCCCATGGCTAGTGATATTCACTGTAATATGACACACATAAAACTTAATCAGGCCTTCTAGATTATGGTAGCCCTACTCCCATGGCTAGTGATATTCACTGTAATATGACACACATAAAACTTAATCAGGGCTTCTAGATTATGGTAGCCCTACTCCCATAGCTAGTGATATTCACTGTAAAATTACACACATAAAACTTAACCAGGGCTTCTAGATTATGGTAGCCCTACTCCCATAGCTAGTGATGTTCAGTGTAAAATTACACACATAAAACTTAACCAGGCCTTCTAGATTATGATAGCTTCACGCCCACGGCTAGTGATATTCAATGTAATATGACACACATAAAACTTAATCAGGGCTTCTAGATTATGGTAGCCCTACTCCCATGGCTAGTGATATTCAATGTAATATGACACACATAAAACTTAATCAGGCCTTCTAGATTATGGTAGCCCTACTCCCATGGCTAGTGATATTCACTGTAATATGACACACATAAAACTTAATCAGGCCTTCTAGATTATGGTAGCCCTACTCCCATGGCTAGTGATATTCACTGTAATATGACACACATAAAACTTAATCAGGGCTTCTAGATTATGGTAGCCCTACTCCCATGGCTAGTGATATTCACTGTAATATGACACACATAAAACTTAATCAGGGCTTCTAGATTATGGTAGCCCTACTCCCATGGCTAGTGATATTCACTGTAATATGACACACATAAAACTTAATCAGGCCTTCTAGATTATGGTAGCCCTACTCCCATGGCTAGTGATATTCACTGTAATATGACACACATAAAACTTAATCAGGCCTTCTAGATTATGGTAGCCCTACTCCCATGGCTAGTGATGTTCACTGTAATATGACACACATAAAACTTAATCAGGCCTTCTAGATTATGGTAGCCCTACTCCCATGGCTAGTGATGTTCACTGTAATATGACACACATAAAACTTAATCAGGGCTTCTAGATTATGGTAGCCCTACTCCCATGGCTAGTGATATTCACTGTAATATGACACACATAAAACTTAACCAGGGCTTCTAGATTATGGTAGCCCTACTCCCATGGCTAGTGATATTCACTGTAATATGACACACATAAAACTTAATCAGGGCCTCTAGATTATGGTAGCCCCACTCCCATGGCTAGTGATATTCACTGTAATATGACACACATAAAACTTAACCAGGGCTTCTAGATTATGGTAGCCCTACTCCCACGGCTAGTGATATTCACTGTAATATGACACACATAAAACTTAATCAGGGCTTCTAGATTATGGTAGCCCTACTCCCATGGCTAGTGATATTCACTGTAATATGACACACATAAAACTTAATCAGGGCTTCTAGATTATGGTAGCCCTACTCCCATGGCTAGTGATATTCACTGTAATATGACACACATAAAACTTAATCAGGGCTTCTAGATTATGGTAGCCCTACTCCCATGGCTAGTGATATTCACTGTAATATGACACACATAAAACTTAATCAGGGCCTCTAGATTATGGTAGCCCTACTCCCATGGCTAGTGATATTCACTGTAATATGACACACATAAAACTTAATCAGGGCTTCTAGATTATGGTAGCCCCACTCCTATGGCTAGTGATATTCAAAGTTGGGCTAGTAAATAACTACTACTGCCATGCCTGACAGCTAGTGTAGGGTTTCTTGATTATGGTAGCCCCACTCCCATAGCTAGTGATATTCAATGTTGGGCTAGTAAATAACTACTACTGCCATGCCCGACGGCCAGTGCAGGGCTTCTAGATTATGGTAGCCCCACTCCTATGGCTAGTGATATTCAATGTTGGGCTAGTAAATAACTACTACTGCCATGCCCAATGGCTAGTGAAAAAAAAGAGAGAAAAAAAAAAAAGAGTCAAATGTTGAAGTCCATTTTGTAAATATGAATATCCTGACCCAACCCCCAATGTTAGTGTTTTTAATCTCTATCTCCCTCTTTAGGTAACATATCTGATTATAACTATTATTTAGTAACATTGTTTTAACTTAATGTAAAGTAGGGCTGGCTAGTGAATGTTTAATCGTGGCTAGTAAATTAAAAAAATCACTGATCCCATGGCTAGTGGATTTTAAAACCATTCTAGAAGCCCTGACAATATATATTTCCTTCAAAATCTAAAGTTAAAATGTCTGGCAAAAACACTTACCGTCTGTTTTACAAAATGTCGATCCAGATTTGCCTCCCTTGGCTTCCCATGGTTTACATCTGCTTAAAGATCGGATGAACCTGAAAAAATGGTTATGGACATATTAAATATTTTTTTAAAAACAATTTGTTTGCTACATGTTTTTTCTAATGTATACATTTTGCTTTGTTTAACCACACCACTGGAGCACATTGATTAATTAATCATCGGCTATTGGATGTGAAACATTTGGTAATTCTGACTGGTAGTCATCAGAGGAAACCCTGTCAAAAATCATTAAATCCCTATGAAAGTGAACCTTGATCTACAACTCTGCATGATAAACTTATATGCAAAATTTCAGCTCAATATTTTGAGGCATTGTGTAAAACAAAGTCTGGAAAACTATATATGGAGCTGAAACCAACAGTCCCTTCTGGTTGGACCGGCAGGGCACAAAAACAAGAAACATCACACACACACCCTTCACCCCCCTCCAGTATTTACCGGTCTTAGACTCAGTCGTTTAACCACAGTGACATATTATACTTCTATTTCAATGATGGATTAAAACAAGAAACATCACACACACACACACAACACACACACACACACACACACACACACACACACACCCCTCACTCCCCTCCAGTATTTACCGGTCTTAGACTCAGTGGTTTAAACACAGTGACGTTTTATACTTCTACTTCAATGATGGATTAAAACAATAAACATCACCCCACCTCACCACCCAGTATTTACCAGTCTTAGACTCAGTGGTTTAACTACAGTGACGTTTTATACTTCTACTTCAATGATGGATTAAAACAATAAACATCACCCCACCTCACCACCCAGTATTTACCAGTCTTAGACTCAGTGGTTTAACTACAGTGACGTTTTATACTTCTACTTCAATGATGGATTAAAACAATAAACATCACCCCACCTCACCACCCAGTATTTACCAGTCTTAGACTCAGTGGTTTAACTACAGTGACACCTTCTACTTCAATGATGGATTAAAACAATAAACATCACCCCACCTCACCACCCAGTATTTACCAGTCTTAGACTCAGTGGTTTAACTACAGTGACGTTTTATACTTCTACTTCAATGATGGATTAAAACAATAAACATCACCCCACCTCACCACCCAGTATTTACCAGTCTTAGACTCAGTGGTTTAACTACAGTGACGTTTTATACTTCTACTTCAATGATGGATTAAAACAAGAAACATCAGCCCCCTCCTTCACCCCTCCCCCACCCACCCAGTATTTACCAGTCTTAGACTCAGTGGTTTAACCAGAAACATCACCCCCCCTTCACCCCCCCCCCCCCCTCCAGTATTTACCAGTCTTAGACTCAGTGGTTTAACCACAGTGTGTGATGTATTATACTTCTACTTCAATGCTGGATAAAAACAAGAAACATCACCCCCCCCCCCCCCTTCACCCCCCTCCAGTATTTACCGGTCTTAGACTCAGTGGTTTAACCACAGTGACGTATTATACTTCTACTTCAATGATGGATTAAAACAAGAAACATCACACACACCCTTCACCCCCCTCCAATATTTACCAGTCTTAGACTCAGTGGTTTAACCAGTGACATATTATACTTCTACTTCAAGGATGGATTAAAATAAGAAACATCACACACACACACACACACCCCTTCACCCCCCTCCAGTATTTACCAGTCTTAGACTCAGTGGTTTAACCACAGTGATGTATTATACTTCTACTTCAAGGATGGATTAAAATAAGAAATATCACACACACACCCCTTCACCCCCCTCCAGTATTTACCAGTCTTAGACTCAGTGGTTTAACCACAGTGATGTATTATACTTCTACTTCAAGGATGGATTAAAATAAGAAATATCACACACACACCCCTTCACCCCCTCCAGTATTTACCAGTCTTAGACTCAGTGGTTTAACCACAGTGATGTATTATACTTCTACTTCAAGGATGGATTAAAATAAGAAATATCACACACACACCCCTTCACCCCCTCCAGTATTTACCAGTCTTAGACTCAGTGGTGGATAAAAACAAGAAACATCAGCCCCCTCCTTCATCCCCCCCCCCCACCCACCCAGTATTTACCAGTCTTAGACTCAATGGTTTAACCAGTGACGTATTATACTTCTACTTCAATGATGGATTAAAACAAGAAACATCACCACCCCCCTCCACCACCCTCCACCCCCCTCCAGTATTTACCAGTCTTAGACTCCGTGGTTTAACCACAGTGACGTATTATACTTCTACTTCAATGATGGATTAAAACAAGAAACATCACCCCCCCACCCCCCTCCAGTATTTACCAGTCTTAGACTCAGTGGTTTAACCACAGTGACGTATTATACTTCTACTTCAATGCTGGATAAAAACAAGAAACATCACCCCCCCCCCCCTTCACCCCCCTCCAGTATTTACCAGTCTTAGACTCAGTGGTTTAACCACAGTGACGTATTATACTTCTACTTCAATGATGGATTAAAACAAGAAACATCACACACCCCCTTCACCCCCCTCCAGTATTTACCAGTCTTAGACTCAGTGGTTTAACCACAGTGACATATTATACTTCTACTTCAATGATGGATTAAAACAAGAAACATCACCACCCCCCTCCAACCCCCTCCAGTATTTACCAATCTTTGACTCGGTGGTTTAACCACAGTGACGTATTATACTTCTACTTCAATGATGGATTAAAACAAGAAACATCACCACCACCCTCCACCCCCCTCCAGTATTTACCAATCTTTGACTCGGTGGTTTAACCACAGTGACGTATTATACTTCTACTTAGACTCGGTGGTTTAACCACAGTGACGTATTATACTTCTACTTAGACTCGGTGGTTTAACCACAGTGACGTATTATACTTCTACTTAGACTCGGTGGTTTAACCACAGTGACGTATTATACTTCTACTTAGACTCGGTGGTTTAACCACAGTGACGTATTATACTTCTACTTAGACTCGGTGGTTTAACCACAGTGACATATTATACTTCTACTTCAATGATGGATTAAAACAAGAAACATCACACACCCCTCCAATATTTACCAGTCTTAGACTCAGTGGTTTAACCACAGTGACGTATTATACTTCTACTTCAGTGATGGATTAAACTTACAGATCCTCTCCTGCTGGGAAGATGAGTTTGCGGAGTTTTCGGAATTGTTCCGCAAAGAAGACTCGGCAGTAAAATTTGGCAACGTTGTCGGAAAATTCTGAAGAAAAAAAACAGGAAAGAAGAAAATGTTTTATTTTATTTAATGACACACTCAACACATTTTATTTACAGTTATATGGCGTTGGACATATGGTGAAGGACCACAAATATATTGAGGAAAGAAATCCAGTCGCCACTTCATGAGCCATTCTTTTCGATTAGCAGCAAGGGATCTTTTATATGCATCATTCCATAGACAGGATAGCACATACCACGGCCTTTGATGTACCAGTCGTGGTGGAAAAAAACCCAAAAACAAACCCACATGGAATATGAACAGCAATTTAGTAACAACAAATACCAAATTTAAAAGGGATATGCTACAATTTTTTAAAATTGTAAAGCAGTTTTATCTAAATGGTTGTTCGCAATTTAAATATTTTTACAACCATTCAATCCAAATCAAGTGCTTGTGCAAGGAATTAACAAAGCGAGTTTAGATGGTGGTGAATAAAAGTATTAACTTTCTGACTACTGCAAGCGAGATATCTCGCTCGACCTCACACCAGTCGACATACTGTACACTGTATACAGTGCATTCCCCAATTCATATTTCTCGCCGTTTTGCACACGACACTCACTAAAAACAATTTATTAACAGTATTTTCGCTTGACAACAATGGTGGCACATCGCGGTCATTTTCAGGGATCGATAGCTGATTGTGACAGCTAATTTGATAATACATTTAATCATTTTACCAACAACAAAAATCACCAAATATTGGGATATGAATCGTAGTTCGTTTTTTTTTTTTAAATTATGGTAAAAAAACATCATTCACCACACACACTGTAAATATTTAATTCCACAGCGCCATACCCAAAAATTTCTTTCTGATTTTATATATATATATATATATATCAGGGGGACTGCTAAAAAGGCCATGGTTGATAATTGTTAATGGCCCCTCACAGACCATTAGTTGTAAACGTTTGAGGTAGTTATCACGCAGGAAAAGGTTGCAATATGAAGTAAATTTTCTAACAGGACGTACGTAATTCAATGTGACTGTTCGGTGTCTGTTTATTGCTGGACTTGGTCTTGTCCGAATCACTCGATGACGAAGTAGCAAAGAGAGAGTAAGACTCAATGTCCTCTGAAAATAAACATCAATCATCATCAATTATCTCTTATCATCATAACTGTACATGTCATCATTATCATATCATCATATTTCTATGTCATCATCATTGCTATCAGTAGCATAATAACTGTCAATGTCATCATCATTGCTATCAGTAGCATAATAACTGTCAATGTCATCATCATTGCTATCAGTAGCATAATAACTGTCAATGTCATCATCATTGCTATCAGTAGCATAACTGTCAATGCCATCATCATTGCTATCAGTAGCATAATAACTGTCAATGTCATCATTATTAATAGCAGCAGAATAACTGTCAATGTCATCATTATCATATCATCATATTTCTATGTTATCATCATTGCTATCAGTAGCATAATAACGGTCAATGTCATCATTATCATATTTCTATGTCATCATCACTGCTATCAGTAGCATAATAACTGTCAATGGCATCATTATCATATCATTATATTTCTATGTCATCATCATTGCTATCAGTAGCATAATAACTGTCAATGTCATCAACATTGCTATCAGTAGCATAATAACTGTCAATGTCATCATCATTGCTATCGGTAACATAATAACTGTCAATGTCATTATTATCATATCATCATATTTCTATGTTATCATCATTGCTATCAGTAGCATAATAACTGTCAATGTCATCATCATTGCTATCAGTAGCATAATAACTGTCAATGTCATCATCATTGCTATCAGTAGCACAATAACTGTCAATGTCATCATTATCATATCATCATATTTCTATGTCATCATCATTGCTATCAGTAGCATAATAACTGTCAATGTCATCATCATTGCTATCAGTAGCATAATAACTGTCAATGCCATCATCAATGCTATCAGTAGCATAATAACTGTCAATGCCATCATCATTGCTATCAGTAGCATAATAACTGTCAATGTCATCATTATTAATAGCAGCAGAATAACTGTCAATGTCATCATTATCATATCATCATATTTCTATGTTATCATCATTGCTATCAGTAGCATAATAACTGTCAATGTCATCATTATCATATTTCTATGTCATCACCAATGCTATCAGTAGCATAATAACTGTCAATGGCATCATTATCATATCATTATATTTCTATGTCATCATCATTGCTATCAGTAGCATAATAACTGTCAATGTCATCAACATTGCTATCAGTAGCATAATAACTGTCAATGTCATCATCATTGCTATCGGTAACATAATAACTGTCAATGTCATTATTATCATATCATCATATTTCTATGTCATCATCATTGCTATCAGTAGCATAATAACTGTCAATGTCATCATCATTGCTATCAGTAGCATAATAACTGTCAATGTCATCATCATTGCTATCAGTAGCACAATAACTGTCAATGTCATCATTATCATATCATCATATTTCTATGTCATCATCATTGCTATCAGTAGCATAATAACTGTCAATGTCATCATCATTGCTATCAGTAACATAATAACTGTCAATGTCATCATCAATGCTATCAGTAGCATAATAACTGTCAATGTCATCATTATTGCTATCAGTAGTGTAATAACTGTCAATGTCATCATCATTGCTATCAGTAGCATAATAACTGTCAATGTCATCATCAATACTATCAGTAGCATAGTAACTGTCAATGTCATCATCATTGCTATCAGTAGCATAATAACTGTCAATGTCATGATCAATGCTATCAGTAGCATAATAACTGTCAATGTCATCATCAATGCTATCAGTAGCATAATAACTGTCAATGTCATCATTATTGCTATCAGTAGTGTAATAACTGTCAATGTCATCATCATTGCTATCAGTAGCATAATAACTGTCAATGTCATCATCAATACTATCAGTAGCATAGTAACTGTCAATGTCATCATCATTGCTATCAGTAGCATAATAACTGTCAATGCCATCATTATCATATCATCATATTTCTATGTCATCATCATTGCTATCAGTAGCATAGTAACTGTCAATGTCATCATCATTGCTAGCAGTAGCATAATAACTGTCAATGCCATCATTATCATATTTCTATCTCATCATCATTGCTATCAGTAGCATAATAACTGTCAATGCCATCATTATGATATCATCATATTTCTATGCTTTTTCTGACACAATTTTTAAGAAAATTAATCTTTGGAGCGAGCTACAAGGATTGATTTTCTTGAGACAGGTGTCAGTAAAACCATCTACAAAAGGACAAATGCCAGAATATTTTCTAGTTCAATGATACTTATAATTTTAGTATAATTATTATAAAATTCACTGCATTTTATTTTTGTACCATGACATCACTCCTTCTCTCAGCTGATATATGTTACGTCACTAAAAGGAATGCATTCTGCATTATATATTACATGACATCAGGTACTACCTTTGCTTAGAGAATGAAAAGGTCTACATATTAATATTGTAAATCTTTAAAGTAATTCTATATTATCCACCCCAAAATAACTGAAACATAAATACATATAATACTCTATACAATTACAGACCGGCCTCGGTGGCGTAGTGGTTAAGCCATCGGACATATGTCTGGTAGGTACAGGGTTTGCAGCCCGGTATCGGCTCTCACCCTCTTCTCTCTCACTAACCACTAACAACTAACCCACTGTCCTGGACAGACAGCCCAGATAGCTGAGGTGTGTGCCCAGGACAGTGTGCTTGAACCTTAATTGGATATAAGCACGGAAATAAGTTGAAATAAATAATTACTTTCGTTGCTAGCATTATTATGACACTTATGTTTATTGCTGTCATAAAATAATATTTTTTTTTAATAAAAAGTGAAAACCAAAACCAGCTTCTTGCACACTAAATAAACTTTAACAAAATTCACACCTAACCTATAATAACTATCGACTATTGTTTAAAACAATGACAGCATAGCAAAAAATGTGTGTTTTGTATAACAACACCACTAGAGCACGATGACTGATTAATCATTGGCTATTGGATGTCAAACATTTGGTAGTTCTGACATAGTTTTAGAGAGGAAAACCGCTACTTATTTCCATTAGTAGCAAGGGATCTTTTATATGCATCATCCCAGACAGGACAGCACATACCACAGCCTTTGAGAGCCCGAATATAGCAATACAGAATCTTCTCAAACTAGGCAAAATGGGCAATTATAAACCAAAATAGGCACCCCTCCCCTCATATGTTTAGAAGGAGATCCCCCCTCCCCTCTCTCCCAACTAAGCTAAGTACAACCCTGGAAGTAAACATAATTTTGTTTTCCCTTCAACACATTGTTTTTGTCTTTTAACCCTCAGATTACACTTCCAAACAGCCACAAACCTTTAACGGGTCAATCAAAAGTATTTTGAAGTTTGACAAAGCACTGAGTACCGGTATACCCAAACAGTTGCAGACACTAACCAACATACAGACAGAAATACTGACAGACAGGCAGTTTAGACAGACAGACAGACAGACACACATGCAGGCACACAGACAGCAAACAGACAGACAGTGAGAAAAGTAACCAGACAAGTCCACAGCTAAAGGTCCATGACAAAGCATTTTGTATAAATTGCTAAATGTATGAACAAACATTCCAAACGTGAAGAAAGACATCTTGTATGAACTGCTATGTGCATGAAAAAAGATAAACAAAGTACAGTCAGACAGTCAGACAGACAGACACTGGTAGACAGAGAGACAGACACCAGCAGACATACAGACATCTTGTATGAACTGCTATGTGCATGAAAAAAGATAAACAAAGTACAGTCAGACAGTCAGACAGACAGACACTGGTAGACAGAGAGACAGACACCAGCAGACATACAGACATCTTGTATGAACTGCTATGTGCATGAAAAAAGATAAACAAAGTACAGTCAGACAGTCAGACAGACAGACACTGGTAGACAGAGAGACAGACACCAGCAGACATACAGACATCTTGTATGAACTGCTATGTGCATGAAAAAAGATAAACAAAGTACAGTCAGACAGTCATACAGACAGACACTGGTAGACAGAGAGACAGACACCAGCAGACATACAGACATCTTGTATGAACTGCTATGTGCATGAAAAAAGACAAACAAAGTACAGTCAGACAGTCATACAGACAGACACTGGTAGACAGAGAGACAGACACCAGCAGACATACAGACATCTTGTATGAACTGCTATGTGCATGAAAAAAGACAAACAAAGTACAGTCAGACAGTCAGACAGACAGACACTGGTAGACAGAGAGACAGACACCAGCAGACATACAGACATCTTGTATGAACTGCTATGTGCATGAAAAAAGATAAACAAAGTACAGTCAGACAGTCAGACAGACAGACACTGGTAGACAGAGAGACAGACACCAGCAGACATACAGACATCTTGTATGAACTGCTATGTGCATGAAAAAAGATAAACAAAGTACAGTCAGACAGTCAGACAGACAGACACTGGTAGACAGAGAGACAGACACCAGCAGACATACAGACATCTTGTATGAACTGCTATGTGCATGAAAAAAGACAAACAAAGTACAGTCAGACAGTCATACAGACAGACACTGGTAGACAGAGAGACAGACACCGGCAGACATACAGACATCTTGTATGAACTGCTATGTGCATGAAAAAAGACAAAGTACAGTCAGACAGTCAGACAGACAGACACTGGTAGACAGAGAGACAGACACCGGTAGACATACAGACATCTTTTATGAATGGCTACATGCATGAACAAAAAGCCACACAATACAGACAGATGGACGGATGGACAGACAGACACACTCACAAACATATATACACTCAAGACAAAGAATGCTGTAAAAAGAATAGTCGCATGAACAAAGATAAAAAAAAGTACACAATCAGACAGGCAGACAGACAGACATTTTGTAAAACTGTTACATGCATGAAACAAAATCCACATACATGTAGTACACAGAAAGAGAGACACAGACTCCAGAAAGATATACTACTCAAAAGAATTTAAGGGTCAAAAATTTATAACCAAATAAGTTTCAGAGTGTATTAGATTGATGATGTAAACTACACCAAAAATTTAATTTATTGTTCCATATTTACAAAAACCCACAAATAAACGTCACTGTATACAAGAAAGTCACATGACATGCTGTCAAAGTTGAAGGTTGTCAAACATGGATTTTACACATTAGAACATTCGTTTAATAGTGTGTGAATCCACCCCTGGCGCGAATACACTCGACACATCATTGCCTCATGCTGTTGATCAGACGTCTGAAGAACTCTTGGGGAATGGCCTGCCACTCTGCCATAAGAAGTTGACCCAGATCATGAAGGTTGGCCGGAGGGGCATGGTTATCCCGAACTCTCATGCCTAATTCGCCCCAGGCGGTCTCTATTGGGGCCAAGTCAGGCGAATATGCTGGCCAATCCATCCTGGCGATACCTTGTTGTCTGAGAAAGTCTGTTACCACCCTGGCGCGGTGGGGTCTGACATTGTCATCCTGCAGAACTGCCCCGCCGCCAATCTGCTGAAGGCCTGGAAGAACCAACGGCCGGATAATCTCATTCAGATAGCGGATTCCATTCAGATTGCCATCCACCACATAGAGGGGGATCCTGTGGTGGATAGAGATGCCGCCCCACACCATGACGCTGCGTAGATTATTGGCTCTCAGACGATTGCGTATGGTTTGATCAGACACTCGAGTTCCAGTCGAAGTCCGCAGATTGTCACGTAATCGGCGTGCAGTGGTTGTGCGTTGACGTAGAGCCATATTGGTGATGTAGCGGTCCTCTCTATTAGTAGTGCTTCGGGGTCTTCCCGAACGTGGACGATTTCGAACAGAATTCGTTGCTTGGTACTGTTGCCACAGTCGGCCAACGACACTCTGACTGACACCAAGTCTCAGAGCAACATTTCTTTGCGTATTGCCATCCTGAAGCCAAGCAATAGCCCTTCCTCGATCTTCGATAGTCAGTTGACGTCGTACCATTGTCGAATTTGGAGTGTGCACCGTACACGAACGCAAGCTCCAATTATACAGAAATTCAGCATTGGGAACATGGAATACACATGCAAAGCGTGCAAATGAAGCACTTTGTGAAAAAGCAAGTTATGGGCACTTAGCAGACCTTTCGCTTTTGCCCTAATTTACATGCAAATGTAAGCATGTTTTCGCCATTAGAACTAGTCGACAGTGTCAATGACAGTGGATTTTAATTCATTTATGGGTTGCTTAGACCCACTTTCGTCAAAATGGAACAATACCATGCGTGACATTATGGTCTAGCTAATATAACTGACATTCAGAAAATAATGTCGAAAATATCGTCTGACCCTTAAATTCTTTTGAGTAGTATATTTTGTACAAACCTCTACATGCATGAACAGAAAGCCACAAAGTACACAGAAAAACAGAATCCAACAAGACATTTTGTAAAAGAGACAGACAGACTCCAACAAGACATTTTGTAAAAGAGACAGACAGACTCCAACAAGACATTTTGTAAAAGAGACAGACAGAATCCAACAAGACATTTTGTAAAAGAGACAGACAGAATCCAACAAGACATTTTGTAAAACAGACAGACAGACTCTAACAAGACATTTTGTAAAACTGCTACATGCATGAATAAAAGTCACAAAGTATACAGAGAGACAGACAGACAGAGAAACACAGACACTGCTGCATGTATGAAGAAAGAGCCACCAACTACACAGACAGACAGACAGACACTGACTCCAGAAAGCAAGGCGACCAACTTTCCAGAATTTTCATCCCGTACTTGGAATTCCGGAACTGATGTCAAATATTCGGAATTATTTTCAAATTCACTATAATTTTTTTTTTTAAACAACCAATTCTTATTACATTTATAGCATTTTTCACACCGTTTAAATTATTTTCCTGAAAAAAGGCATTTTCGCGCACTATAAATTATTGTTTGAAAAGGCGTTCACACACTTAAAAATAAATATATACAAAGTTGTGGAATTTATTTCCCATTAGGTCGGTCGCCCTGAGAAAGACATGCAAGGACAAGGAGCCACAAAGTACCTTCCTGGATAGAAGATTCAGAACCTATTGTATACCGGACAGCATCAGCGTAATCCGCTTTCCGCGACAAAAACGGACTCTGGTCTTTCGGACCACGAAAAAATGACAGCATCCCACTTCCTGTTCTTTTTTGACCTAATAATCGGGTTAAAAACAAACACACATAACAAAATACTTGGCTTTGCTTTTAACTTCTTTTCTTTTGAGCAAGACATTATATATATACATATATACACACACACATATATATATATATATATATATATATATATATATATACACACACACACATATATGCACATGTATCCCTTTTCCAAAATGGTGAAGTTTGAGCCTGTAAAACATTTTTTAACACCATGTGGAAAATAAAACTGTGTTAAGTTAGTCTTTAATTTCCCATTCTATATCAGTTACTAACACAAAATATAAACAGAAGTAGTTTTAATAATGAAATGTTAAATGATGGAAAATATTAATATGTTAATAATGAAATAAGCTTATGAGATAGGAATTTAAAGAATTTACCAATTTCTTTCTTTAAATGTTAGAAAATTAGCAATATATTGGTCAAATGTTAGATAAAGCAGCAAGGGATCACAGATCTTCTATATTCACTTTCCCACAGACAGGACAGCACCTACCATTGCTTTTGATATATCAGTTGTGGTGCACCGATTCGGAGGGAAACCTAAATCCATTGAGTGTGATCGATCCCATCATACCTCAGGCCAGTGCTCTAAACCATGGAGCTACATATCTTCTACATACACTTTCCCAAAGACAGGACAGCACATACCATATCCTTTGATGTACTAGTTGTGGTGCGCTGATTCGGAGGGAAAACCCAAGTCCAATGAATGTGATCGATTTGCAACGCATTACACCTCAGGCAAGTGCTACATATCTTCTACATACACTTTCCCAAAGACAGGACAGCACATACCATATCCTTTGATGTACTAGTTGTGGTTCGCTGATTCGGAGGGAAAACCTAAGTCCAATGAATGTGATCGATTTGCAACCCATTGCACCTCAGGCAAGTGCTACATATCTTCTACATACACTTTCCCAAAGACAGGACAGCACATACCATGGCCTTTGATGTACCAGTCCTGGTGCACTGATTAGTAGGGGTAAAACCCAAAGTTCATTGAGGTAATCGATCCTGTGATCCACCACACTTCAAGCTAGCACTCTATCACTGAGCTACATATCTTCTACATACACCTTCTCAAAGACAGGACAGCACATACCATGGCTGTTGATATACTAGTCATGATGCATGGATTCGGAAGGGAAAACCCAAATCCATTGAGGGTGATTGATCCCATGACCCATCACACCTCAGGCCAGTGCTATAAACCATTGAATGACATATTTTCTACATACATTTTCTCAAAGACAGAGCAGTACATACCATGATATTTGATGTACCAGTTATGATGCACTAATTCGGAGGGAGAAAAAACAATGTCCATTGAGGGTGATTGATCCAATGACCTATCACACCTCCGGCGAGCACTCTAAACCATTGAGCTACATCATGGCCCGTGGAAATGTTAGAAGACAAACAGATATTTGAAAGTTAAGATCTGGAAGCTTGCCATGTTAACATGTTAACAGTGGCATGATGTTACAAAGATTATAAAATTAACAACAAAAAGTAGTTACCAGTTTCTTTGCCAATGTCAGCACCGGTCAATGGAGAATCCCCACTCTTTGATGTGCTGCAAAACGAAACAGTAAATTTTGGTTTGTTTAACAACACCACATACGTGACAGGAAGGAAATGTTTTATTTAATGATGAACTCAACAGACAGGAACGAAAGAAATGTTTTATTTAACGACACACTCAACACATTTTATTTACGGTTATATGGCATCAGACATATGGTTAAGGACCACACAGATAGAGAGAGAGAGGAAACCCGCTATCGCCACTTCATAGGCATTTTTTTTCATTGGGAGCATATGAACTCATCCCACCAAGCCTGAAAGATGATGCTTTAAACAATATAGTCACTAAAGCCAAGTCCCCAAGCCTAACTTACTACTCCCCGTACCCTCCTGGCCTGGTGCCCACGAGTCTAAACTCAAGCCAAGTCCCCAAGCCTAACCTACAACTCCCCGTACCCTCCTGGCCTGGTGTCCACGAGTCTAAACTCAAGCCAAGTCCCCAAGCCTAATTTACTACTCCCCGTACCCTCCTGGCCTGGTGCCCACGAGTCTAAAGTCAAGCGAAGTCCCCAAACCTAACTTACTACTCCCCGTACCCTCCTGGCCTGGTGCCCACGAGTCTAAACTCAAGCCAAGTCCCCAAGCCTAACCTACAACTCCCCGTACCCTCCTGGCATGGTGCCCACGAGTCTAAACTCAAGCCAAGTCCCCAAGCCTAACTTACAACTCCCCGTACCCTCCTGGCCTGGTGCCCACGAGTCTAAACTCAAGCCAAGTCCCCAAACCTAACTTACAACTCCCCGTACCCTCCTGGCCTGGTGCCCACGAGTCTAAACTCAAGCCAAGTCCCCAAACCTCACTTACTACTCCCCGTACCCTCCTGGCCTGGTGCCCACGAGTCTAAACTCAAGCCAAGTCCCCAAGCCTAACCTACAACTCCCCGTACCCTCCTGGCCTGGTGCCCACGAGTCTAAACTCAAGCCAAGTCCCCAAACCTAACTTACTACTCCCCGTACCCTCCTGGCCTGGTGCCCACGAGTCTAAACTCAAGCCAAGTCCCCAAACCTAACTTACTACTCCCCGTACCCTCCTGGCCTGGTGCCCATGAGTCTAAACTCAAGACTGTGATAGTCGGAGACTTTAACATCATTGCAATGTCATACAGATTGTATATGTATATGACATCATTAAGAGATTTTAACATCATTGCAATGTCATACAGATTGTATATGTATATGACATCATTAAGAGATTTTAGGGTGGGATGTAACCCAGTGGTAAAGCGCTCGCTTTATACAGGGCCGGTTTGGGATCGATCCCCATCGGTGGATCCATTGGGATATTTCTCGTTCCAGCCAGTGCATCATGACTGGTATATCAAAGGCCATGGTATGTGTTATCCTGTCTGTGGGATGGTGCATATAAAAGATCCCTTGCTACTAATGGAAAAATGTAGCGGGTTTCCTCTCTAAGACTATATGTCAAAATTACTACATGTTTGACATCCAATAGTTGATGTATAATAATCAATGTGCTCTAGTGGTGTCTTTAAACAAAACAAACTTCTTCTTTTTTTAAAAAGATTTTAGTCTAGTCTCTAAATATTTTAGGGCCTTTGGTCCATATTTTTGTAGATATGTTAGTGCTATGAAATCGTAAAACCATCGTAAGCTATGACATCACTATGGCATTTGCTGTAGTGACATCATAGCTATGTTGGTTTTACAATTTCACAGTGGTAAGATAGGTTCGAAAATCCCTAGCCTGGTCTTTAAATATGATGTGCACAACTTACCCTGAATTGTCTTTCTTAGACGAGCCAAAACAAGACTGAATTTCTCGTAGACGAACATGATAGTCACTGGAGCTGAAGCATGTAATAATACAGTGGTATTAATATAGTAATAGAATAATAGTAAAATGCAGTTATCAAAATCATTAGTTTCTGACAGAAAAAAAGAGAGGATAAAATAGCCCTATATCTATTTTGCTACTTAAAGGCATACTGTCACAGATTTAAGGACCTTATTTCTCTAAAAAATAATAATAAATCAAAATTACATTAATTTTCACAGACCAAATCTAGCTATTGCATCACTTTAACTACACCATGATGGAGTGAAATCCATGTCAACCCTCTCAGCAATGTTAGTTTTTTAATTATGGACCACTGCCAGAATTTCAATTATTTTTACAAAATATCATTAATAAATGAAGTATGGTGGTTATGAAGATGGTTGAATAAAGTACATTTAGGGACAAATCAAATTATTTTTGTTCAGGTAATACTTTGTTAGACCATTAAATAGGTCAGTGGTCTGTGATAATATGCCTTTAAAACTAAACTAGTAACTTTGTAGAATTTTGTGACCCCCTTTACAAAATCGTGGATACGCTCCTGTTGATGATGAAATTCCAAACCTATACTAAAATACAGTAATAGGGAAAACAATTTTAAGTTTGGCTTGTGCCCCACTACTCCACTAGAGACTGGGTCCCTTCAACTTGAAATTGTGCCCCAACCACTCCATATATCGGGTCTGCAATTGGCAAAAAACTGATATCCTACCTCAAGCTATCACAGAGCACGGCTCATAGTTATAACACATAACGTCCTACCTCAAGGCGTAAGCAATCACAGAACTGGACTCTTAACAGTAATATATGATATCCTACCTCAAAGCGTAAGCTATCACAGAGCTGGGCTCGTAGTCATAGATAACAACTGGAACCCGGTCGGATGGCGGAAGTAGGTAATGTTCAGCTGGGTCACTAAAAAAACCAGAAACTAGAGAAATAAATATCAGGCTACAATTTATTGTATAACTTACCCATAATATCCATGTCATAAACCCATACTCATATGGTTAAAAATATCTTGGTACATATCAAAGTGATATTAAGGGGGGGGGGGGGGGGGGGGGGGGGGGGGGGGAGGAGGAGGGGGGTCAAAGAATTGTTGAAAAGGGTAAGTTAGAGGTTATCAAAGGCAAATTCCCTGGGATCCCTGTATAGATGGACAAAAAGTGATTTGTTTTTTCTTCTCCGGTTCATATTATGTATTGTCCCCAGAAACGTAGGTGATGTCAGGGGTGGAGAGCCATGCACATCACCTCACAATGTCAGTCCACAGTGGAAAGGGTAACAGCACTTTTTTACCAAAAAACTGATACTATTATTAAAGGGACATTATAGTTTTGGAAATAAAATGAAATTTAGCCTAGTACAAATATTAGAACGATCAGAAACATGTTTAATATACAGCCACTAATATTTTATGCAGAAATATATATTGATATGTAATTACAATCGTTAAAAAGTCTTTGTTAGTCGATAACATCTCAAAAAGTGCAACAAACTCAGGAATGTCCCTTTAATAAGACTTACAATGGCGAGGTCACGGGAACAAAGTTCGATCCTGACCAAAAGCTGGCAATGATATTCCTTCTCGACCATTTGTCTGTCCGTCCATCAGTCTGGTCTTCTGAAATTTTAAACATGATTTTCAGTGGTGAATGGTGCCACCCACTGTCTACGTTTCACACTTAATGTATTCAGCAGATACATGAAGTTAAAAGTCCGACTAGAGAAGCAATGTCATGTTATGACATCGCTTCCCAAAATTACATCATTACACTTGTTATTACACATTTGATTCGTACGATTTTTATTAATTCAGTTATGTTGAACAAAGTGGATAATAAAGCTGCTTACCTTTCAAGTTTAAAATTATACACCTCACAGGGCTCATTAGACATAACCACCTTATTTTCATGCTTAAAAGTATACAGCTCAATGTTCTCACTAGATATATATAAAGAATAACTGGTTACTGCCTTAAGATACCAGTGTCATCCTGTAAACGTAAGAATGTATTGAAATGAATGAATGAATGCAAGAACGAATGAACACATGAATGAATGAATGAATGAATGAAAGAATGGTTTAATGACACCCCAGCACAAAAATACACATCACCTATTGGATGTCAAACAAAAAAGTTTGTTTTCTTTAATGACACCACTAGAGCACATTGATTTATTAATCATCGGCTATTGGATGTCAAACATATGGTCATTTTGACACAGTCATAGAGAGGAAACCCAACATATTTTCCCATTAGTAGCAAAGGATCTTTTATATGCACCATCCCACATACAAGACAGCACATACCACGGCCTTTGATATACCAGTCGTGGTGCACTGGTTGGAACGAGAAATAGCCCAATGTACCCACCGACGGGGATTGATCCCAAACCGACCACACATCAAGCAAGCACTTTACCACTGGGCTATGTCCCACCCCTGGATGTCAAAGAAATGAAGAAAAAAAACATAGTGTGTAACCTTTAATACTACTGAGTTACATCGGCCTCCGTGCTGAATGTAGGTACAATACGAACCTGTGTCCACGTTTACAGACGATGTCAAAGAAATGAAGAAAAAACCCATAGTGTGTAACCTTTAATACTACTGAGTTACATCGGCCTCCGTGTTAAACGTAGGTACAGTTCGAACCTGTGTCCGCGTTTACAGACGATGTCAAAGAAACGAAGAAAAAACCATAGTGTGTAACCTTTAATACTACTGAGTTACTACTGAGTTACATCGGCCTCCGTGTTAAACGTATGTACAGTACGAACCTGTGTCCGCGTTTACAGACGATGTCAAAGAAATGAAGAAAAAACCCATAGTGTGTAACCTTTAATATTACTGAGTTACATCGGCCTCAGTGCTGAATGTAGGTACAGTACGAACCTGTGTCCACGTTTACAGACGATGTCAAAGAAATGAAGAAAAAAAACATAGTGTGTAACCTTTAATACTACTGAGTTACATCAGCCTCAGTGCTGAATGTAGGTACAGTACGGACCTGTGTCCACGTTTACAGACGATGTCAAAGAAATGAAGAAAAAAACCATAGTGTGTAACCTTTAATACTACTGAGTTACATCGGCCTCAGTGCTGAATGTAGGTACAGTACGAACCTGTGTCCACGTTTACAGACGATGTCAAAGAAATGAAGAAAAAAACCATAGTGTGTAACCTTTAATACTACTGAGTTACATCGGCCTCAGTGCTGAATGTAGGTACAGTACGAACCTGTGTCCACATTTACAGACGATGTCAGTGGTCTGTCAGACATAGAAGATCCCGATGATATTGATGCCACTGAAAAAAAAACCCAGAAACAAATAAACACACCTCACTAGTTACCCTCTAGATAGAACAATTACAAATGCCAGTCTGGAAAGTAAGGCATAATTGGAGTGTGTGCGAAAATGATACATAATTGATATTACTCACATGTATTTCATGGTTTACAGTAACTACGTTAACGACTACCTTTGGCACTCGCCAAATTAGCCAATTGCAAATTTGGAACGCAGTTGGAGAATCTTATTTTTAGTTTGTCAAATTAATTTCATGTAATAACTGACATTTCTAAGAATTTCAAAATAAATGACAATTTCTGCAATTTTTTAAGTTTAGTAGATAATTTGGAAAATTGTTTTTCTCACCCAGACCTAGTCCTGCCATTGTTTAGGGAATTGCTTTATAGCTGCCTAAGTAATACACACTTTCAAATATACTGAATGTCTGATTTACAATCTGAAATATCAAATGTCACACACAGTTTTCTGCAATGTTAGAAAGGATTAGGTTAATGGAATAAAGACTATTATAGCTACTGTAACAAATATCCTCTTTACCTGTTGAAAGGTTTGAAACGTCAAACATCACAGTGTGTTAATGGAATAAAGACTATTATAGCTACTGTAACAAATATCCTCTTTACCTGTTGAAAGGTTTGAAACGTCAAACATCACAGTGTGTTAATGGAATAAAGACTATTATAGCTACTGTAACAAATATCCTCTTTACCTGTTGAAAGGTTTGAAACGTCAAACATCACAGTGTGTTAATGGAATAAAGACTATTATAGCTACTGTAACAAATATCCTCTTTACCTGTTGAAAGGTTTGAAACGTCAAACATCACAGTGTGTTAATGGAATAAAGACTATTATAGCTACTGTAACAAATATCCTCTTTACCTGTTGAAAGGTTTGAAACGTCAAACATCACAGTGTGTTAATGGAATAAAGACTATTATAGCTACTGTAACAAATATCCTCTTTACCTGTTGAAAGGTTTGAAACGTCAAACATCACAGTGTGTTAATGGAATAAAGACTATTATAGCTACTGTAACAAATATCCTCTTTACCTGTTGAAAGGTTTGAAACGTCAAACATCACAGTGTGTTAATGGAATAAAGACTATTATAGCTACTGTAACAAATATCCTCTTTACCTGTTGAAAGGTTTGAAACGTCAAACATCACAGTGTGTTAATGGAATAAAGACTATTATAGCTACTGTAACAAATATCCTCTTTACCTGTTGAAAGGTTTGAAACGTCAAACATCACAGTGTGTTAATGGAATAAAGACTATTATAGCTACTGTAACAAATATCCTCTTTACCTGTTGAAAGGTTTGAAACGTCAAACATCACAGTGTGTTAATGGAATAAAGACTATTATAGCTACTGTAACAAATATCCTCTTTACCTGTTGAAAGGTTTGAAACGTCAAACATCACAGTGTGTTAATGGAATAAAGACTATTATAGCTACTGTAACAAATATCCTCTTTACCTGTTGAAAGGTTTGAAACGTCAAACATCACAGTGTGTTAATGGAATAAAGACTATTATAGCTACTGTAACAAATATCCTCTTTACCTGTTGAAAGGTTTGAAACGTCAAACATCACAGTGTGTTAATGGAATAAAGACTATTATAGCTACTGTAACAAATATCCTCTTTACCTGTTGAAAGGTTTGAAACGTCAAACATCACAGTGTGTTAATGGAATAAAGACTATTATAGCTACTGTAACAAATATCCTCTTTACCTGTTGAAAGGTTTGAAACGTCAAACATCACAGTGTGTTAATGGAATAAAGACTATTATAGCTACTGTAACAAATATCCTCTTTACCTGTTGAAAGGTTTGAAACGTCAAACATCACAGTGTGTTAATGGAATAAAGACTATTATAGCTACTGTATCCTCTTTAACAAATATCCTCTTTACCTGTTGAAAGGTTTGAAACGTCAAACATCACAGTGTGTTAATGGAATAAAGACTATTATAGCTACTGTAACAAATATCCTCTTTACCTGTTGAAAGGTTTGAAACGTCAAACATCACAGTGTGTTAATGGAATAAAGACTATTATAGCTACTGTAACAAATATCCTCTTTACCTGTTGAAAGGTTTGAAACGTCAAACATCACAGTGTGTTAATGGAATAAAGACTATTATAGCTACTGTAACAAATATCCTCTTTACCTGTTGAAAGGTTTGAAACGTCAAACATCACAGTGTGTTAATGGAATAAAGACTATTATAGCTACTGTAACAAATATCCTCTTTACCTGTTGAAAGGTTTGAAACGTCAAACATCACAGTGTGTTAATGGAATAAAGACTATTATAGCTACTGTAACAAATATCCTCTTTACCTGTTGAAAGGTTTGAAACGTCAAACATCACAGTGTGTTAATGGAATAAAGACTATTATAGCTACTGTAACAAATATCCTCTTTACCTGTTGAAAGGTTTGAAACGTCAAACATCACAGTGTGTTAATGGAATAAAGACTATTATAGCTACTGTAACAAATATCCTCTTTACCTGTTGAAAGGTTTGAAACGTCAAACATCACAGTGTGTTAATGGAATAAAGACTATTATAGCTACTGTAACAAATATCCTCTTTACCTGTTGAAAGGTTTGAAACGTCAAACATCACAGTGTGTTAATGGAATAAAGACTATTATAGCTACTGTAACAAATATCCTCTTTACCTGTTGAAAGGTTTGAAACGTCAAACATCACAGTGTGTTAATGGAATAAAGACTATTATAGCTACTGTAACAAATATCCTCTTTACCTGTTGAAAGGTTTGAAACGTCAAACATCACAGTGTGTTAATGGAATAAAGACTATTATAGCTACTGTAACAAATATCCTCTTTACCTGTTGAAAGGTTTGAAACGTCAAACATCACAGTGTGTTAATGGAATAAAGACTATTATAGCTACTGTAACAAATATCCTCTTTACCTGTTGAAAGGTTTGAAACGTCAAACATCACAGTGTGTTAATGGAATAAAGACTATTATAGCTACTGTAACAAATATCCTCTTTACCTGTTGAAAGGTTTGAAACGTCAAACATCACAGTGTGTTAATGGAATAAAGACTATTATAGCTACTGTAACAAATATCCTCTTTACCTGTTGAAAGGTTTGAAACGTCAAACATCACAGTGTGTTAATGGAATAAAGACTATTATAGCTACTGTAACAAATATCCTCTTTACCTGTTGAAAGGTTTGAAACGTCAAACATCACAGTGTGTTAATGGAATAAAGACTATTATAGCTACTGTAACAAATATCCTCTTTACCTGTTGAAAGGTTTGAAACGTCAAACATCACAGTGTGTTAATGGAATAAAGACTATTATAGCTACTGTAACAAATATCCTCTTTACCTGTTGAAAGGTTTGAAACGTCAAACATCACAGTGTGTTAATGGAATAAAGACTATTATAGCTACTGTAACAAATATCCTCTTTACCTGTTGAAAGGTTTGAAACGTCAAACATCACAGTGTGTTAATGGAATAAAGACTATTATAGCTACTGTAACAAATATCCTCTTTACCTGTTGAAAGGTTTGAAACGTCAAACATCACAGTGTGTTAATGGAATAAAGACTATTATAGCTACTGTAACAAATATCCTCTTTACCTGTTGAAAGGTTTGAAACGTCAAACATCACAGTGTGTTAATGGAATAAAGACTATTATAGCTACTGTAACAAATATCCTCTTTACCTGTTGAAAGGTTTGAAACGTCAAACATCACAGTGTGTTAATGGAATAAAGACTATTATAGCTACTGTAACAAATATCCTCTTTACCTGTTGAAAGGTTTGAAACGTCAAACATCACAGTGTGTTAATGGAATAAAGACTATTATAGCTACTGTAACAAATATCCTCTTTACCTGTTGAAAGGTTTGAAACGTCAAACATCACAGTGTGTTAATGGAATAAAGACTATTATAGCTACTGTAACAAATATCCTCTTTACCTGTTGAAAGGTTTGAAACGTCAAACATCACAGTGTGTTAATGGAATAAAGACTATTATAGCTACTGTAACAAATATCCTCTTTACCTGTTGAAAGGTTTGAAACGTCAAACATCACAGTGTGTTAATGGAATAAAGACTATTATAGCTACTGTAACAAATATCCTCTTTACCTGTTGAAAGGTTTGAAACGTCAAACATCACAGTGTGTTAATGGAATAAAGACTATTATAGCTACTGTAACAAATATCCTCTTTACCTGTTGAAAGGTTTGAAACGTCAAACATCACAGTGTGTTAATGGAATAAAGACTATTATAGCTACTGTAACAAATATCCTCTTTACCTGTTGAAAGGTTTGAAACGTCAAACATCACAGTGTGTTAATGGAATAAAGACTATTATAGCTACTGTAACAAATATCCTCTTTACCTGTTGAAAGGTTTGAAACGTCAAACATCACAGTGTGTTAATGGAATAAAGACTATTATAGCTACTGTAACAAATATCCTCTTTACCTGTTGAAAGGTTTGAAACGTCAAACATCACAGTGTGTTAATGGAATAAAGACTATTATAGCTACTGTAACAAATATCCTCTTTACCTGTTGAAAGGTTTGAAACGTCAAACATCACAGTGTGTTAATGGAATAAAGACTATTATAGCTACTGTAACAAATATCCTCTTTACCTGTTGAAAGGTTTGAAACGTCAAACATCACAGTGTGTTAATGGAATAAAGACTATTATAGCTACTGTAACAAATATCCTCTTTACCTGTTGAAAGGTTTGAAACGTCAAACATCACAGTGTGTTAATGGAATAAAGACTATTATAGCTACTGTAACAAATATCCTCTTTACCTGTTGAAAGGTTTGAAACGTCAAACATCACAGTGTGTTAATGGAATAAAGACTATTATAGCTACTGTAACAAATATCCTCTTTACCTGTTGAAAGGTTTGAAACGTCAAACATCACAGTGTGTTAATGGAATAAAGACTATTATAGCTACTGTAACAAATATCCTCTTTACCTGTTGAAAGGTTTGAAACGTCAAACATCACAGTGTGTTAATGGAATAAAGACTATTATAGCTACTGTAACAAATATCCTCTTTACCTGTTGAAAGGTTTGAAACGTCAAACATCACAGTGTGTTAATGGAATAAAGACTATTATAGCTACTGTAACAAATATCCTCTTTACCTGTTGAAAGGTTTGAAACGTCAAACATCACAGTGTGTTAATGGAATAAAGACTATTATAGCTACTGTAACAAATATCCTCTTTACCTGTTGAAAGGTTTGAAACGTCAAACATCACAGTGTGTTAATGGAATAAAGACTATTATAGCTACTGTAACAAATATCCTCTTTACCTGTTGAAAGGTTTGAAACGTCAAACATCACAGTGTGTTAATGGAATAAAGACTATTATAGCTACTGTAACAAATATCCTCTTTACCTGTTGAAAGGTTTGAAACGTCAAACATCACAGTGTGTTAATGGAATAAAGACTATTATAGCTACTGTAACAAATATCCTCTTTACCTGTTGAAAGGTTTGAAACGTCAAACATCACAGTGTGTTAATGGAATAAAGACTATTATAGCTACTGTAACAAATATCCTCTTTACCTGTTGAAAGGTTTGAAACGTCAAACATCACAGTGTGTTAATGGAATAAAGACTATTATAGCTACTGTAACAAATATCCTCTTTACCTGTTGAAAGGTTTGAAACGTCAAACATCACAGTGTGTTAATGGAATAAAGACTATTATAGCTACTGTAACAAATATCCTCTTTACCTGTTGAAAGGTTTGAAACGTCAAACATCACAGTGTGTTAATGGAATAAAGACTATTATAGCTACTGTAACAAATATCCTCTTTACCTGTTGAAAGGTTTGAAACGTCAAACATCACAGTGTGTTAATGGAATAAAGACTATTATAGCTACTGTAACAAATATCCTCTTTACCTGTTGAAAGGTTTGAAACGTCAAACATCACAGTGTGTTAATGGAATAAAGACTATTATAGCTACTGTAACAAATATCCTCTTTACCTGTTGAAAGGTTTGAAACGTCAAACATCACAGTGTGTTAATGGAATAAAGACTATTATAGCTACTGTAACAAATATCCTCTTTACCTGTTGAAAGGTTTGAAACGTCAAACATCACAGTGTGTTAATGGAATAAAGACTATTATAGCTACTGTAACAAATATCCTCTTTACCTGTTGAAAGGTTTGAAACGTCAAACATCACAGTGTGTTAATGGAATAAAGACTATTATAGCTACTGTAACAAATATCCTCTTTACCTGTTGAAAGGTTTGAAACGTCAAACATCACAGTGTGTTAATGGAATAAAGACTATTATAGCTACTGTAACAAATATCCTCTTTACCTGTTGAAAGGTTTGAAACGTCAAACATCACAGTGTGTTAATGGAATAAAGACTATTATAGCTACTGTAACAAATATCCTCTTTACCTGTTGAAAGGTTTGAAACGTCAAACATCACAGTGTGTTAATGGAATAAAGACTATTATAGCTACTGTAACAAATATCCTCTTTACCTGTTGAAAGGTTTGAAACGTCAAACATCACAGTGTGTTAATGGAATAAAGACTATTATAGCTACTGTAACAAATATCCTCTTTACCTGTTGAAAGGTTTGAAACGTCAAACATCACAGTGTGTTAATGGAATAAAGACTATTATAGCTACTGTAACAAATATCCTCTTTACCTGTTGAAAGGTTTGAAACGTCAAACATCACAGTGTGTTAATGGAATAAAGACTATTATAGCTACTGTAACAAATATCCTCTTTACCTGTTGAAAGGTTTGAAACGTCAAACATCACAGTGTGTTAATGGAATAAAGACTATTATAGCTACTGTAACAAATATCCTCTTTACCTGTTGAAAGGTTTGAAACGTCAAACATCACAGTGTGTTAATGGAATAAAGACTATTATAGCTACTGTAACAAATATCCTCTTTACCTGTTGAAAGGTTTGAAACGTCAAACATCACAGTGTGTTAATGGAATAAAGACTATTATAGCTACTGTAACAAATATCCTCTTTACCTGTTGAAAGGTTTGAAACGTCAAACATCACAGTGTGTTAATGGAATAAAGACTATTATAGCTACTGTAACAAATATCCTCTTTACCTGTTGAAAGGTTTGAAACGTCAAACATCACAGTGTGTTAATGGAATAAAGACTATTATAGCTACTGTAACAAATATCCTCTTTACCTGTTGAAAGGTTTGAAACGTCAAACATCACAGTGTGTTAATGGAATAAAGACTATTATAGCTACTGTAACAAATATCCTCTTTACCTGTTGAAAGGTTTGAAACGTCAAACATCACAGTGTGTTAATGGAATAAAGACTATTATAGCTACTGTAACAAATATCCTCTTTACCTGTTGAAAGGTTTGAAACGTCAAACATCACAGTGTGTTAATGGAATAAAGACTATTATAGCTACTGTAACAAATATCCTCTTTACCTGTTGAAAGGTTTGAAACGTCAAACATCACAGTGTGTTAATGGAATAAAGACTATTATAGCTACTGTAACAAATATCCTCTTTACCTGTTGAAAGGTTTGAAACGTCAAACATCACAGTGTGTTAATGGAATAAAGACTATTATAGCTACTGTAACAAATATCCTCTTTACCTGTTGAAAGGTTTGAAACGTCAAACATCACAGTGTGTTAATGGAATAAAGACTATTATAGCTACTGTAACAAATATCCTCTTTACCTGTTGAAAGGTTTGAAACGTCAAACATCACAGTGTGTTAATGGAATAAAGACTATTATAGCTACTGTAACAAATATCCTCTTTACCTGTTGAAAGGTTTGAAACGTCAAACATCACAGTGTGTTAATGGAATAAAGACTATTATAGCTACTGTAACAAATATCCTCTTTACCTGTTGAAAGGTTTGAAACGTCAAACATCACAGTGTGTTAATGGAATAAAGACTATTATAGCTACTGTAACAAATATCCTCTTTACCTGTTGAAAGGTTTGAAACGTCAAACATCACAGTGTGTTAATGGAATAAAGACTATTATAGCTACTGTAACAAATATCCTCTTTACCTGTTGAAAGGTTTGAAACGTCAAACATCACAGTGTGTTAATGGAATAAAGACTATTATAGCTACTGTAACAAATATCCTCTTTACCTGTTGAAAGGTTTGAAACGTCAAACATCACAGTGTGTTAATGGAATAAAGACTATTATAGCTACTGTAACAAATATCCTCTTTACCTGTTGAAAGGTTTGAAACGTCAAACATCACAGTGTGTTAATGGAATAAAGACTATTATAGCTACTGTAACAAATATCCTCTTTACCTGTTGAAAGGTTTGAAACGTCAAACATCACAGTGTGTTAATGGAATAAAGACTATTATAGCTACTGTAACAAATATCCTCTTTACCTGTTGAAAGGTTTGAAACGTCAAACATCACAGTGTGTTAATGGAATAAAGACTATTATAGCTACTGTAACAAATATCCTCTTTACCTGTTGAAAGGTTTGAAACGTCAAACATCACAGTGTGTTAATGGAATAAAGACTATTATAGCTACTGTAACAAATATCCTCTTTACCTGTTGAAAGGTTTGAAACGTCAAACATCACAGTGTGTTAATGGAATAAAGACTATTATAGCTACTGTAACAAATATCCTCTTTACCTGTTGAAAGGTTTGAAACGTCAAACATCACAGTGTGTTAATGGAATAAAGACTATTATAGCTACTGTAACAAATATCCTCTTTACCTGTTGAAAGGTTTGAAACGTCAAACATCACAGTGTGTTAATGGAATAAAGACTATTATAGCTACTGTAACAAATATCCTCTTTACCTGTTGAAAGGTTTGAAACGTCAAACATCACAGTGTGTTAATGGAATAAAGACTATTATAGCTACTGTAACAAATATCCTCTTTACCTGTTGAAAGGTTTGAAACGTCAAACATCACAGTGTGTTAATGGAATAAAGACTATTATAGCTACTGTAACAAATATCCTCTTTACCTGTTGAAAGGTTTGAAACGTCAAACATCACAGTGTGTTAATGGAATAAAGACTATTATAGCTACTGTAACAAATATCCTCTTTACCTGTTGAAAGGTTTGAAACGTCAAACATCACAGTGTGTTAATGGAATAAAGACTATTATAGCTACTGTAACAAATATCCTCTTTACCTGTTGAAAGGTTTGAAACGTCAAACATCACAGTGTGTTAATGGAATAAAGACTATTATAGCTACTGTAACAAATATCCTCTTTACCTGTTGAAAGGTTTGAAACGTCAAACATCACAGTGTGTTAATGGAATAAAGACTATTATAGCTACTGTAACAAATATCCTCTTTACCTGTTGAAAGGTTTGAAACGTCAAACATCACAGTGTGTTAATGGAATAAAGACTATTATAGCTACTGTAACAAATATCCTCTTTACCTGTTGAAAGGTTTGAAACGTCAAACATCACAGTGTGTTAATGGAATAAAGACTATTATAGCTACTGTAACAAATATCCTCTTTACCTGTTGAAAGGTTTGAAACGTCAAACATCACAGTGTGTTAATGGAATAAAGACTATTATAGCTACTGTAACAAATATCCTCTTTACCTGTTGAAAGGTTTGAAACGTCAAACATCACAGTGTGTTAATGGAATAAAGACTATTATAGCTACTGTAACAAATATCCTCTTTACCTGTTGAAAGGTTTGAAACGTCAAACATCACAGTGTGTTAATGGAATAAAGACTATTATAGCTACTGTAACAAATATCCTCTTTACCTGTTGAAAGGTTTGAAACGTCAAACATCACAGTGTGTTAATGGAATAAAGACTATTATAGCTACTGTAACAAATATCCTCTTTACCTGTTGAAAGGTTTGAAACGTCAAACATCACAGTGTGTTAATGGAATAAAGACTATTATAGCTACTGTAACAAATATCCTCTTTACCTGTTGAAAGGTTTGAAACGTCAAACATCACAGTGTGTTAATGGAATAAAGACTATTATAGCTACTGTAACAAATATCCTCTTTACCTGTTGAAAGGTTTGAAACGTCAAACATCACAGTGTGTTAATGGAATAAAGACTATTATAGCTACTGTAACAAATATCCTCTTTACCTGTTGAAAGGTTTGAAACGTCAAACATCACAGTGTGTTAATGGAATAAAGACTATTATAGCTACTGTAACAAATATCCTCTTTACCTGTTGAAAGGTTTGAAACGTCAAACATCACAGTGTGTTAATGGAATAAAGACTATTATAGCTACTGTAACAAATATCCTCTTTACCTGTTGAAAGGTTTGAAACGTCAAACATCACAGTGTGTTAATGGAATAAAGACTATTATAGCTACTGTAACAAATATCCTCTTTACCTGTTGAAAGGTTTGAAACGTCAAACATCACAGTGTGTTAATGGAATAAAGACTATTATAGCTACTGTAACAAATATCCTCTTTACCTGTTGAAAGGTTTGAAACGTCAAACATCACAGTGTGTTAATGGAATAAAGACTATTATAGCTACTGTAACAAATATCCTCTTTACCTGTTGAAAGGTTTGAAACGTCAAACATCACAGTGTGTTAATGGAATAAAGACTATTATAGCTACTGTAACAAATATCCTCTTTACCTGTTGAAAGGTTTGAAACGTCAAACATCACAGTGTGTTAATGGAATAAAGACTATTATAGCTACTGTAACAAATATCCTCTTTACCTGTTGAAAGGTTTGAAACGTCAAACATCACAGTGTGTTAATGGAATAAAGACTATTATAGCTACTGTAACAAATATCCTCTTTACCTGTTGAAAGGTTTGAAACGTCAAACATCACAGTGTGTTAATGGAATAAAGACTATTATAGCTACTGTAACAAATATCCTCTTTACCTGTTGAAAGGTTTGAAACGTCAAACATCACAGTGTGTTAATGGAATAAAGACTATTATAGCTACTGTAACAAATATCCTCTTTACCTGTTGAAAGGTTTGAAACGTCAAACATCACAGTGTGTTAATGGAATAAAGACTATTATAGCTACTGTAACAAATATCCTCTTTACCTGTTGAAAGGTTTGAAACGTCAAACATCACAGTGTGTTAATGGAATAAAGACTATTATAGCTACTGTAACAAATATCCTCTTTACCTGTTGAAAGGTTTGAAACGTCAAACATCACAGTGTGTTAATGGAATAAAGACTATTATAGCTACTGTAACAAATATCCTCTTTACCTGTTGAAAGGTTTGAAACGTCAAACATCACAGTGTGTTAATGGAATAAAGACTATTATAGCTACTGTAACAAATATCCTCTTTACCTGTTGAAAGGTTTGAAACGTCAAACATCACAGTGTGTTAATGGAATAAAGACTATTATAGCTACTGTAACAAATATCCTCTTTACCTGTTGAAAGGTTTGAAACGTCAAACATCACAGTGTGTTAATGGAATAAAGACTATTATAGCTACTGTAACAAATATCCTCTTTACCTGTTGAAAGGTTTGAAACGTCAAACATCACAGTGTGTTAATGGAATAAAGACTATTATAGCTACTGTAACAAATATCCTCTTTACCTGTTGAAAGGTTTGAAACGTCAAACATCACAGTGTGTTAATGGAATAAAGACTATTATAGCTACTGTAACAAATATCCTCTTTACCTGTTGAAAGGTTTGAAACGTCAAACATCACAGTGTGTTAATGGAATAAAGACTATTATAGCTACTGTAACAAATATCCTCTTTACCTGTTGAAAGGTTTGAAACGTCAAACATCACAGTGTGTTAATGGAATAAAGACTATTATAGCTACTGTAACAAATATCCTCTTTACCTGTTGAAAGGTTTGAAACGTCAAACATCACAGTGTGTTAATGGAATAAAGACTATTATAGCTACTGTAACAAATATCCTCTTTACCTGTTGAAAGGTTTGAAACGTCAAACATCACAGTGTGTTAATGGAATAAAGACTATTATAGCTACTGTAACAAATATCCTCTTTACCTGTTGAAAGGTTTGAAACGTCAAACATCACAGTGTGTTAATGGAATAAAGACTATTATAGCTACTGTAACAAATATCCTCTTTACCTGTTGAAAGGTTTGAAACGTCAAACATCACAGTGTGTTAATGGAATAAAGACTATTATAGCTACTGTAACAAATATCCTCTTTACCTGTTGAAAGGTTTGAAACGTCAAACATCACAGTGTGTTAATGGAATAAAGACTATTATAGCTACTGTAACAAATATCCTCTTTACCTGTTGAAAGGTTTGAAACGTCAAACATCACAGTGTGTTAATGGAATAAAGACTATTATAGCTACTGTAACAAATATCCTCTTTACCTGTTGAAAGGTTTGAAACGTCAAACATCACAGTGTGTTAATGGAATAAAGACTATTATAGCTACTGTAACAAATATCCTCTTTACCTGTTGAAAGGTTTGAAACGTCAAACATCACAGTGTGTTAATGGAATAAAGACTATTATAGCTACTGTAACAAATATCCTCTTTACCTGTTGAAAGGTTTGAAACGTCAAACATCACAGTGTGTTAATGGAATAAAGACTATTATAGCTACTGTAACAAATATCCTCTTTACCTGTTGAAAGGTTTGAAACGTCAAACATCACAGTGTGTTAATGGAATAAAGACTATTATAGCTACTGTAACAAATATCCTCTTTACCTGTTGAAAGGTTTGAAACGTCAAACATCACAGTGTGTTAATGGAATAAAGACTATTATAGCTACTGTAACAAATATCCTCTTTACCTGTTGAAAGGTTTGAAACGTCAAACATCACAGTGTGTTAATGGAATAAAGACTATTATAGCTACTGTAACAAATATCCTCTTTACCTGTTGAAAGGTTTGAAACGTCAAACATCACAGTGTGTTAATGGAATAAAGACTATTATAGCTACTGTAACAAATATCCTCTTTACCTGTTGAAAGGTTTGAAACGTCAAACATCACAGTGTGTTAATGGAATAAAGACTATTATAGCTACTGTAACAAATATCCTCTTTACCTGTTGAAAGGTTTGAAACGTCAAACATCACAGTGTGTTAATGGAATAAAGACTATTATAGCTACTGTAACAAATATCCTCTTTACCTGTTGAAAGGTTTGAAACGTCAAACATCACAGTGTGTTAATGGAATAAAGACTATTATAGCTACTGTAACAAATATCCTCTTTACCTGTTGAAAGGTTTGAAACGTCAAACATCACAGTGTGTTAATGGAATAAAGACTATTATAGCTACTGTAACAAATATCCTCTTTACCTGTTGAAAGGTTTGAAACGTCAAACATCACAGTGTGTTAATGGAATAAAGACTATTATAGCTACTGTAACAAATATCCTCTTTACCTGTTGAAAGGTTTGAAACGTCAAACATCACAGTGTGTTAATGGAATAAAGACTATTATAGCTACTGTAACAAATATCCTCTTTACCTGTTGAAAGGTTTGAAACGTCAAACATCACAGTGTGTTAATGGAATAAAGACTATTATAGCTACTGTAACAAATATCCTCTTTACCTGTTGAAAGGTTTGAAACGTCAAACATCACAGTGTGTTAATGGAATAAAGACTATTATAGCTACTGTAACAAATATCCTCTTTACAAAGGTTTGAAACGTCAAACATCACAGTGTGTTAATGGAATAAAGACTATTATAGCTACTGTAACAAATATCCTCTTTACCTGTTGAAAGGTTTGAAACGTCAAACATCACAGTGTGTTAATGGAATAAAGACTATTATAGCTACTGTAACAAATATCCTCTTTACCTGTTGAAAGGTTTGAAACGTCAAACATCACAGTGTGTTAATGGAATAAAGACTATTATAGCTACTGTAACAAATATCCTCTTTACCTGTTGAAAGGTTTGAAACGTCAAACATCACAGTGTGTTAATGGAATAAAGACTATTATAGCTACTGTAACAAATATCCTCTTTACCTGTTGAAAGGTTTGAAACGTCAAACATCACAGTGTGTTAATGGAATAAAGACTATTATAGCTACTGTAACAAATATCCTCTTTACCTGTTGAAAGGTTTGAAACGTCAAACATCACAGTGTGTTAATGGAATAAAGACTATTATAG